>NW_028261382.1:163410337-163577837 GCF_051295495.1 Thamnophis sirtalis
ATATTTGTCTAGTTACTTCCTTGAAGGGAGGGGAACTATCATTGCTGCACAGTTGTTTTCTTCATTAAAAAATTGTCTTCACTGTTCAGCCAGTCAAAATTTGATAGGCTTAGGCAAAATGTTTTTGCCTCCTCAACAATTACTAGCACAATAGTGTCAAACTCAAGGCCTGTGGGGCGGCTTAGATCTGGCCTATGATGCTGCCCAGAAACAGTGAAGAACGCGGTGTCTTTACCAGTGAAAATGGAGCTCAAGAGGGCCATGTGTGGCTCTCCTGACCTCCATTTTTGCTGGCAGAAAGTTGCAGGAGGCGTTCACAGCCAAAAATGGAGATCTGGAGCCCATTTTCACTGGGACACCATTCAGGTCACCACAGATGCCCGTGACCTGAGTGACATCGAGCTGGCCACACCCACCCTGGCCATGTCTTCCCCAGCCCCCTGAGATCAAACACAACCCTGATGCAGCTCTCAATGAAATCAGGTTTGATACCCCTGTATTAGCATGAAAGTTTGAAAGCCAGACAATCTCAAAAAGAATTTTTGGATTCTTCATGAGCCTTCATTCTGAGCATTTGAGAGACTGCCTGCTGCCAATTACCTCCCACAGACCCATTAGATCTCACAGGGTTGGCCTCCTCCGGGTGCCATCTACCAGCCAATGCCACCTGGCTATTACCCAGGGGAGGACCTTCTCTGTGGCAGCTCCAGCCCTCTGGAATGAACTCCCCGCAGGGATTCGGACCCTCACCTCTCTCCAGGCCTTCCAAAAAGCCATCAAAACCTGGCTTTGCTGGCAGGCCTGGGGGTGATGAGTTCCCTCCCCTCTCGACATGTATGGTTGTGCGACTGTTGTTTACTTTTATTATTTGTATTTTGTTTTTTATGTTCCCCTTTTTCCCCCTTGAATTGTTCGCCGCCCTGAGTCCTCCCGGAGAAGGGCGGCATACAAATAATAAAATTCTATTCTATTCTATTCTATTTGGGATCAACAATATTGTATAAATACATGTAAGTATAACAATAAGAGGATACACTCAAAACTGTAGTCATGCTAATAAAATCAGAAATATTTTATAAATATGTTAACCCTGCACATTATTTTTTCCTTACAATTTTTTTTCATCCCTGTCTTCAAACTTTATTTTTCTGCAGACAAAAAAATCCATTTGAAGCCTTAACTAAAAATGGTACAGAACCAGATGTCCAGAGAAAGAATGAATCAAAGCAGCTAAATTAGACTGCTAGGGGGCAAAAATACATTTTTAAAAGACTGACTGAGGCGTAAAACCAAACAAAAAAAAATCATGATTTTCTCTCTTTTCTCTTTACATCTGAGGATTATTTCACAACTGGTTGGTGGGGTCAAATAGATGCTGATACATATATGGTTTTATTTTGGAGTTCATTTTATTCAGCCAAGGAGCCATACACAAAACAGATTTACATCCTGATTTAAAATCTTCTGAAAATAATTTTCTCCTCAATTTCTGCAGTACCTAAAGACTTCTTGAAGCTCCAGTCTCAGTCCTTAACCTAGAAATTCCTCCCAATCAGTGAGCACCTTTCATTTACATTCCAATTATAAGTTAGTGCATAGATTTTTTCCCCCTTTCTTATTCAAGTTTAGCATTCTTTGTTTCTAAATTGGAATGTCCTAAGTACCATTTGCTGATCAAAAAATTGTGCCTTAAAAATGGCATTTGAAGAGTTGGAAACTAGCTTAAAGAAGATATCTCACTCTTTATAGAAGTGAGATATCTTCTGCCACTTGAACAATGCCTACTTCCCTGATAGTTTGATTCCCAAATTAAAAATTGCACATCTACCTAATACAATACTTTTAGAAAGAGCAACAATACAGCAGCAGTAGCAACAATACCGGCAGCCCTGGACTTACGACCATTTGGCTCAACAATGGAGCCCAAAATTTCTGTTGCTAAATGAAGCAATTGTAAAGTGAAATTTGTCCCATTTTATTATCTTTCTTGCCATTGTTGTTCAATGAATCACTGCAGTTGTTAAATGAATAACATGTTTGTTAAATGAATCTGGCTTCCCCATTGACTTTGCTTATTGGAAGCTCGTAAAAAGTGATCACATGACCCCAGGCCTCTGCAACCATCATAAATATAAACCAGTTGCCAAGTGTCTGAATTTTGGTCATGTGAGCTTGGGAATGTTGTAACAGTTGTAAGTGTGACCAAAGGTCATAAGTCACTTTTTTTCAGTGCCGTTGTAAGTTAGAACATTAGGCCTCCTCCGAATTCCATCCGCCGGCCAGTGTCGACTGGTGACTACCCGGAGGAGAGCCTTCTCTGTGGCTGCTCCGACCCTCTGGAACGAACTCCCCGTGGAGATTCGAACCCTCACCACCCTCCAGGCCTTCCGCAAAGCCCTTAAAACCTGGCTGTTCAGGCAGGCCTGGGGCTAAAGAGCTGTTGCCCCCATCTCGAATGGTATGACTGTTGTGTGTTTTTAAATTATGCATTATTATGTTTTGTTTTATTTTTTTTCTGTACCCCCTTCCCTGATTTGAATTGTGAGCCACCCTGAGTCCCCTTCGGGGGAAAAGGGCGGCATACAAATATAATCAATCAATCAATCAACAACCACTAAATGAACTATTGTAAGTCAAGGATTACCTGTATTGCAAGTGGCCATTTTCCCTTTCAGAGATAACTATGAAAAGGGAAACTCTAATGATTTCAGCTATCGTCCCAAACTTTGAATTGATTTATCTATCATTTATATACCCTGGTACTTATTCTACATCCATCTCATCTGAAAGAGGACAAAACAGGATTTCATGTTTATAATTAGCACTAATGTACTTCACTGTCATGCTTAAGCCAAGCAAATGTGATTGCAAGAATGCCTACGGACAGGCCGGGGTCCCTCCTTCCCTCCCCCCTTCCCTCCTACCAACTCTCCCTGTCCCTACATGCACAAGCAATATTATTTCTCCCTCTGTTTTTAAATGAGAATTGTATGTTTAGAATAATTGAAGCGGAAAGCTGCTTGTTTGTCTTAATTTAGGAAAAGTTCAAATATTTAAAATACAAAAGATGATGGAATTGATATGGAGAAGGAACAGATGTTGACTGCAGAACAGCTGTAAGGCACATTTGTTTCTCTCTCTCTTTTTTCTCCACCCCACACATTTTAGGATACACCAGCAAATTCCCTGGCTGAGAGGGTTCTTCATCTCAAGGTAATTCAAAAGCTGCAGGCCTCCATTCTTTTGGATAAGCTGGTGGAAGGAAAGACATTCCACTCTCAAAAGACTAATAGGGTGGGGAAAATAGGCAGTTAGTCCCCTCATGAAATGATTAACCTGGTTTGTTTGAATTTCTAATCTTGGTGTCTCTGAGAACATTAAGCTCAACAGGTGGCAGCATCTCTGTAGCTTGAAGCAAAGCAGGTGGGACCTAGTTAGCAGTTAGAGCAGCAGTGTCAAACTCATGGCCCGCAGGCTGGATGCCTCATGTACTGGCCACACCCACACCCAGTTTAGTGAAGGAGGGGAAGTCACTATACGTCACGTGATGACAATGTGACACTGCAAGTTTGACACCCCTAAATTAGATGAAAGATAAACTGGGAATCACAAAGACATGCTGTAGGCTAGACTGGGATGTTAAACCAACGTCTTAGAAGATGACAATAGGATGCCATTTCCATGCGATTTCTAGCAATATGGAAGCACTGTTTCCCTATTGTTTCCAAGTCCACAGATATAGCAAATATTGAAGCTGAAGCTCAAGTACTTTAGCCACTAAATGAGAAAAGGGCAGGGGTGAAATGCTGCTGGTTCGGCCCGGTTTGCCCAAACCGATAGGTGGAAAAAATGCTACCGTTCGCCCAAACTGGTAGTAAAAAATGCTTTAAAAAGTTTTTTTTTAAAGTTCTGATGATCAACTGTGTGACAATCAGCCGTGCTGCGCATGTCAGAACTTTTTTAAAAACTTTTTTAAAACATTTTTTTTACTACCCATCAACTTTGTGACAATCAGTTGTGCCTGAACGTCTTTGACCGTAATAAAGATCTTACTGAACGTCTGAGAAGTTCCTGCTTGTTGCAGGGGACATTTTGTGTGAAGTCTGGCTGCTTTTGCATTGTTTGTGAGTCAGTTGTGTAGCTTTTGTGTTGTTTTTGTGTAAAGTGTGATAGTTTGTTTTTGAGCTCTCTGTGACTCTGTGAGGTTCCTGCTTATTGCAGGGGAAATTTTGTGTGAAGTCCAGCTGGTTTTACATTGTGTGTGAGTCAGTTGTGCAGCCACGCCCACCCGATCAGAAGACCATCAAGACATGCCCACCTGGTCATATGCCCACCAAGCCACGCTCACTAAGCCACACCCACAGAACCAGTAGGGAAAATTTTTGAATTTCATCACTGGAAGAGTGGACACATGTGAAAAGACTTTGATGTGGGAAAGATTGAAGGCAAGAGGAGAAGGGGACAGCAGAGAATGAGATGGTTAGATAGTGTCATTGATACAATGAACATGCATTTGGGAAAACTATGGGAGATAGTGGAAAGCAGGGGGTCCTGTCATGCTGTAGTCTGTGAGGTCACAAAGAGTCAGACACCAATTAGCAACTGAACAACAACAAAAAACATGACTATATCCATGAAGTCCTCAGGAGTCTAGCTCAACAAGGGAGAGTTAGTTCTTTATTAGCATGTCCCATTTATTTCTCCAATAAATTCATGAAGGATTCTGTTTTCTGTGAGATTAACTAATTAGCTAGCTAACACAGAGTACATTTATTCATGTTCTATCTACCCTATTTGAAACTACAATAGGATGTTACCTTTGGGCAGAACAAAACTCCATTCTAGAACAATGGAGTTCTGTAGTTCTGGCACGTTAACCGCTTTCTTAATGAATGAAGGTACTTTCAACCCTACCTGGACAGTATTAGTTTCTTGGAGTAGAGGATAGGATACTACTAAAATTTTGACTGGGGCATCGCAGGCTAAATCACATAATTCATAAAGTTATCATAGTACAAAACCAGAGTAGAGTACTCATGTATGTAAAGCATCTGAGATCCTCAAAGTAGGATGAGATATGAAGGAAGGAAGGAAGGAAGAAAAGGAAGGAAGGAAGGAAGGAAGGAAGGAAGGAAGGAAGGAAGGAAGGAAGGAAGGAAGGAAGGAAGGAAGGAAGGAAGGTCATTCTTTTTTGGCTACTATTCTTCAGCCAGTCCAAAGTTCTGCCTTAAATGCTTGAAAATGATGCCACTCTTTCTTCCAAAGATAACTTTGCTAATTCTTTAAAGTGCTTTACTGTGATGCATTCATCTCCTGATCAGTTTTGATCCATTGCTACTTCAAACAAGATTAGACAATTGATGCAAGTTTTTGTAAGTATCTTTTTCCCAAAGTCCAGATGGGAGGAATATGCACAATAAATATTCCAAATAATCATCACTTGTTTTGGAAAAAAAAAAACACTAGTAAAATTGTCTCTAGCCTACTCCAACTTTCTATTTCCTCTTTGAAAAATTTACCTGCCTATTCCTTACTCGGTTTTCCAATTTCTCCTTGTCATTCACAGCTTTCCTCCTATCTTACTCATTATGCGCTCAATCTCTTTAACCATGTTCGTAGAAGATTATGTTTTTAAAGAAGTTATTACACATTTCTGGAGTTTTAAGTTTCTTGCACTAGATTTCCTCTTCTATCTTTTTTCATATCTTTACTATATTAAATTTCAAATAAAAAAGTATCTTTTTTCACATCACTCTAACATATTGCTTAAATTCTAAAGGCCATACCTACAAATATATACATTTTAAAAGGTAATAATATCTTTAAGTTATACAAAAAAGTATTATCATCACCAAACTTTGATTAATTTCCTTGAATATCATCTAATTAGTTGAAACAATGATATATATTAAGAAGACACTACAAAAAAATCAGATACATATTTGATGTCCAACATTGTATGGTATAGTCATTGGTTTGGCTACAATGAGTTAAATATCAATTTGTTATATTACTAAACAAGAGATACACCACATAATGCAACGAACTTCACATTATAAGCAAATGTAAATCAAGATTATGGTCTTTCCTGCCAGTTTCAGACTAAAAGGAATGAAAAGTGGGATGAACCAATAGGATCAATATTTTTGTTTCCCTCCCCCAAGTTCTCATTGTATTGAGAATATAGAATAATATTTATCCAAGACAGACATAAAAAATGTTCCACTACCTGAGTGTATTTGTTGCATACAATTTTCTCAAATCCATTCCTGTTTGTGTTTTCTGGTAAGGCTGAACTTTCCTATATTATTTCCAAGAATAAAGAACTGCAATTACAAAGAAAGAACCAATGAGACACACTATTTTCATAAGTGCTCAAATAGCCAATTAAGTAGCTACATGACAAGTGCTACGTAGATAGAGGCATTGTTTCATTACTTAGCTTGATGTGTGTTCCTTTGTCAGCTTTCTAAACTGTATGGATTTACAGCTGGTCCCTCTGTTCTGCCAATCTCTGAAATGGGAGCAAACCTGATATAGTCAACAGCATAATGAAAAACACATTTTTATCAGTATTATCAGCAACTGGTAATCTATATCATGCATAAAGCTAACCATTCTCGGGCGAGTGTCTGTGATTATATATAGCTTTCTCTCACCCTCATCCCTACCCCCATTTATTCAGAGTTGAATATTTTTCAGCTACACTGTGTTTGGTAAATATGCTGGCACTCAGGTTGATAGCCCCAGGTGCCAAGCACATGTGCTTGTAGCTAGACACTTGGCACCCAAAGATAAACCTTCCTTGTTCCACTCTGATGATATTTTGCTTTTCATGTAATGTTGGCAACAGAATAGAGTTCTTATTATTTTAATCTCAGGCGAACCTTCAACACAATTTAATTTTAACTAGCAATTCTAATGCTACATTCATATATCAAGAAATGTGCTGGCAATTTATGAATGGGTGTGGAATGTAAGGCAAAAATCTTCACAGAGGTTAATCCTTCAGCTAATATTCCAAGCAAGAGTCCGGGGATTGTCTTTCATTGGAGAACATCTGGGTTGCAGTTCATGCTCAGAAGACCTGAATTTAGATTCACTTGGAATGTGTTTATCACATGTGATCCAAGATCTTTAACCATTTCCCCCACCCCCACCCCCCAATCTTTTAACCAAAGATTATTTCAAAGCCTACCTTGAAAGTTACATTTGTGTGGCTCTCTATTGATTATATTCTGAAACATCACCCAACTTTCCCTGTTTTTAACATGAACATTCTGAGGTAAAAAAATTCTGAGGTAAAAAAACTCTGAGGTAAAATAAACAAAACACCCTCTATGTTCTCAGTAACAGCATTGCTAAGGTACCCTTGCCTTGGAATCCATTGTTGCTTTAAGAGCCGTAATGGGTGTTGTTTTCCTGAAAACAAGGTTCAGTGAAATAAGATGTAAAACTACAAAATAGAACAGTCTTGTATAATGTATTTTGATTGCAGATAGTAGTAGGAGCTTGCTCTTGACTCCCTGATATATTACCATTGGATTAAAGAAATTATAGCCTAAGCATACAGCAGAAGACAGTATAAATTTTACAGCTCAGAGGCCTGGGAGTTATCTCAAAACAAGTCTGGCTATACACTGCCCTTAGCCTCCATAAATTTTGAGTGAAGCAACACATTTTGGGATTGAAAGAACATTTTTTTGAAGCATGAATAAGATTCTCCTCCACTGGCTTTATGTAAGAAAGAGGATGCTTTGTTTATTTTATTCAGGGAACAGCAACTGTATTCTGTGTTCTTATCTATGCTCAAGACTAGTCAGCCAGAAGTGGGAGGGGTTAGGATAGGAAAGTGAGCAGGGCTAGCATGCACAGGGCCAAAAATGGGACCTTTGACTCACAAGGACAGTATAGGTTTAAGCTTTGCCTCAGATTATGCAGCTGGGCTTGTTCCCAACATTTGGCGGTATATTCCAAACTGTTTTACAGGAAGTGCAGATTTGGTAGCAAGTGGGGTGGAGCTGTGAGACACACTGTCAGCCTCCACTTTGCTGCTGCTTCGGCTGCCATTGAAACGGGGAGGGGGGGCATGGTATTTGGGAGGGGACTGAATGTTGTGCTGGAGGAAGATTCTAGAGTTTGAACTGTCCACCTTACTGCGCATGTGGAGGAGGAGTGTTTCCCGCCAAGGCTAACGGAACCAGCATTCCATCCTGGTGATGCCTTTTGAAGTTATCTCACACCTGACAATTGGGAGAATTATGATTGGACTGAGCACAGGATGCCAAGGGAAGGAGAATGAATTATACAATATATTATTCGCTTTCGCGCCTAAATAATCAGTCTTCGCTTAGCTTCGCTTCTATTCATTTATAATTAGTAAAAGTACACTTGATTTCTACCAGTGGAGTCCTGTGGTTTTCTTTACTGATTTTTGAATGAAGAAGGGCTGACACACACATAAAATATTTGGAAGGGTCATAAGTATCAGCCTCTGTTATAATAGTAGAGTGCATAAGCACAGGCAGTTCTTGGGGCTGCAATGGTAGCCCATATATCACCACTGCCCTTTAAGATGCACTGGCTGTTGGTTTGCTTCCGGGTGCAATTCAAGGTGTTGGTAATCACTTTTAAAGCCTTTCATCACATGGGTCCAGCCTACTCAAGAGTCAATTTCATCCCACTGGGATTGGCCGGCTTCACCCATGCTGGCAGAGGAGGCATGCTGTAGGTCCCATCTGCCAGGGTATTGTGCTGCCCCACTCACTCTCACATACACACGTCAATGTGATTAATAGATTGTTTTATTGGTGTTCCCCAACAGTTCTCGTCACACAACCTCAGAACTGTCCCAAATAAAGCCATCCACAAGGAAGCCAAGATTAGTCCACCGGCAATGGCCGATAGTCCATAAAACAAATGCAAAACTGCTCCAGCAAATAAGTCCACTAAAGCAAATTAAAATCACCAGGCAAAACTGAACATATCTCCATGAGAGCTCATTTGTCAGGAGAAGTTCAAAAGTCCAGCAGGAAGCATGAACAAACACACAACCATGAATCATACATGTTGTTCCCAGCAATGCTTCCCTCAATGCCATGCTAAATAGTTTCCCTGGTGCATCCCATCAAGTGGCCTTCTCCCGAGTAATCTGGCAGACTTCTGTTTCTCTGCCCTGCGTCTTCTGAGACCCACCACGGAAGGCAGCTCTTCCCCCTCCTCTTCACTGACCTGCAAACTGTTCCCAGTTGAAGCCTGTAATTCTCTTTCTGCTGACAGTTTAGGGTCAGTAATTAACCCCATTCCCCGAAGTGCCAGGAATGAACTCATCCTCCCTGGAGCAGGCCTCCGAGGAAGAGTCAGAGGAGTCATCCAAAAGACATCACAGGTATTCCAGCTGGTGGGATCAGAAGAAGGGCCTTCTCTGCCATTGCTCCTGCCTTTAACATCTTCTCCCTGGACTGAGGTCATCTCCAACCTCCAATGCTCTTGACCTTCTGCAAGAGCGTAAAGATCTGGCTCTGCCAGTTGGCTTGGGGTTCTGAAGGAGGAACTTCACATTGGTGTGTGTTGATAGATTAATAACAGATCCCACCCTTGCTCATCCTACTCCCTCCCTCCCCATCTTTTAGGTAGGTCTATGTATTGTATTTTGTATTTTTGGTATTCCCATAATATTTTATTTCTATAGTTTAATCCTTTTAATATTGTAAGATGCCTGGAGTTACCCTGTGGTAGATGGGCAGCCAATGAATTTAATAAATAAATAAATTATAAATACTGACTTATGAAAGGATAAACTGTTTCAGAGTCTCATTCTTACAAATTTTCACCACAAGCAACCCATATTTTCCTTTTCATTTAATTTGTTATCATTTATAATTTACTTCTAATTATGGCATTTCTCTTCTGCAACTCTACAAGGATATCTGGAAGTTTACAATATCTTCATATTGTGTTGGAATCTTCAGATGGACTGGAGGGAAATCATGTGTGTGTGTGTGTGTGTGTGTGTGTGTGTGTGTGTGTGTGTAAACTCATGCTCTGAGTTTAGAATCATTAGAGAGTGGCAAGTGGAACAGGCTGGACATTCCCAGAATCCTTGAATTTGTATCTTACTGTTTGGGAGCAAATGTAGTCAGTCTGACAAAGTTCTTGCAACATATTTGACTAGCAATAAAGCCACTTTTGAGACCCTTCATGAGTACTTGGTTGCTTTCACCTGACAATATACTGTAGATCAATAAAGCAACCACATAAAATCACTAAAATGTATCCATTAATCCTTCCCTGGTGTCCACTCTCCCAGAAACATACTACAAATTATATTATGTTGGACAGGTTTTCAAGATTATGGTTTTTCTATTCCATTATAATAAAGACCATTGCTAGAATGCTGGCCATGACTGTTCCTTGACTTTACCACAAAGGGTCGATAACAACCTTGATAGTTTGTCCAGATTCTCTCTGCCTCATTTAATATGAAACAAAATCAAGGTGGTATTACTTTCAATTTCTTCCCTCTTTCTCAGTATTGACTTTCAAATCAAATCTTTATTACAGTTAGCATAACAGAATTGAATAAAGTTTGCTTAAAGTTCCATTTTAACAGTTCATTTATTCCTTTCTGGTTTCTAAGATCAGGTCCTCAACAACCCATGGCTTCATGTAAATATAGAAAAGCAGTGGGAAGACAAACAATACATTAAACTATAATGTGCTAACAGGGTTGTCAAACCCGTGTCATCACAGCATCGACATAGCATGACTTTCCTCTCCTTCACTAAACTGAGTGTGGCCAGTGAATGACACATCCAGCCCATGAGCCATGAGTTTGACACTCCTGATGTAGATGATCCAGAAGGAGACCATGTCTGGTGATTTCAAAAACTACTGAGAGGTTTAAAAAAGGACAGAAAGATTTCAGTGTTACTATCCAGCTCCCAACTAAAGCCAATCAGAATAACCAGTGTTGTTTGTAGCCCATGTCCATGCCTGAACCACGTCTGAAAGAAACCCTGATTATCCATTTCATCAAAGTAACCACCATGTTGCTTCCCTTGCCATTTTCTCAATGAGGGAGGATTAGGTTTAGGTTTAGGTTTATTAGATTTATATGCGGCCCTTCTCCCAAGGACTCAGGGCAGCGTACAACATTAAAAGAAACACATAATACAAAAGTTTAAAAAAATTAAATAGAATGAATGTGAATGTTTATTTGAATGTTGAATGTTTATTTCATTTGTATGCCGCCCTTTTCCCCCGAAGGGGGACTCAGGGCGGCTCACAACTCAAACCAGGGAAGGGGAATACAGACAATTTAACAACAACACAAAACAATACATAATTTAAAAACATGCAACAATCATACCATTCGAGATAGGGGCAGAATATCCCAAACCCAATTAAAATTGACAATGACATTTTTTTTTAAAAAAAATCAAATTAAAATTAACAGTGATCAATAATTTATTTTGTTTTGTTCAGGCCAGGCTGGCTTGCTGGAAAAGCCAACTTTTTAGGGCGCGTCGGAAGGACCGGAGGTCGGGGATTATACGAAGCTCCAGGGGCAGCTCATTCCAGAGAGAAGGCGCTCCTACAGAGAAGGCTCTCCCCCTGGGGGTCACTAGCCAAACCTGTCTGGCTGACGGCACCCTGAGGAGGCCAACTCTGTTGGATCGCACTGGACGATGGGAGGCTACCGATGGCAGTAGGTTGTCTTGCAGTTGGAAATAGTTATATGAAGATTTTGATAAAATGTGCATGTGTGGAGACTCCTCGAAAGGGGAGGGGCCACTTCAGATGTGCACTTCAGTTGAAAACATTATATATATATATATATATATATATATATATATATATATATATATATATATATATATATATATATATATATATATATATATATATAATAAAAGATTTTTATATATATAGTGTGTGTAGGGAGAGGTACATGTGGAAGAAAAGTGTACTTCTTGTTTGAGAAGAATTGGCTAGACAATTTTGGCAACAGTAATGACCTTTTAAAAAAACAACTGGTCATCTTCCAGCCATCATTTCCCACGCAATTTCAGAATAAAATTATCTCTTTGTGGGGAATGTTTAGAGAACATTTGGCCAATGGGAAGGTCAGAACTGCCATTCCCACAAAAGAAATTCATACCAAAAGTTCTCAGGTGGGAACTTTTAGCTGAGATCTAAAATGAATCACATTAACAATTAAATAGAAAAGATCATTAGAATTGACCCAAATAAGAAAAGATGCTTACCAAACAAAAGGTTACTCAGTCTGTGGTCTGGACACATAGCTTCTAGCAATCGATGAGGAATTTTTGTGCTTGTGTCTAATATATAGATCAGTTTGCTGTTAACACTGAGCATATATGTGCATTTCCTTTTCTCTGAGCAGGAGGAATAGTTCTGTCATATAAAGATTAGTCATATAAAAGAATTCAGTCAGAAATTTAATTGGGAGAGATTGAGGGCAGGCCTCTGTTTAGTCAGAAATGAAGTTTGTATTTCATTTTCCTTTTAAAATTTTCCATATGGAGTAGGGGTTACGCTTTTAAAAAATTACAAAGTGACTGAAGAATAGCAATAGCAATAGCAATAGCAGTTAGACTTATATACCGCTTCATAGGGCTTTCAGCCCTCTCTAAGCAGTTTACAGAGTCAGCATATCGCCCCCACAGTCTGGGTCCTCATTTCACCCACCTCGGAAGGATGGAAGGCTGAGTCAACCTTGAGCCGGTGAGATTAGAACCGCTGAACTGCAGATAACAGTGAGCTAAAGAATCTTTTAAAACTTACTTTATTACTAGTCCGGCTGCATTGTAAAGCCAGATACTAGACCAAAATGGATTATAGATGGCTGTACACATGGGTCGGCTGCTACAGGTTAGCCCAGGTTTGGGAGAACCCATAGCTAATGTTATGGCCAGTTTGGAGAACCTCCAAATCCCACCCTGACTGGCCGCTCCTGTCCCCCTTTCCAGGAGTCGCCACACGGCCCATTTTGGATGCAACGTAAGTGGAAGGCTGGCCTCTGGAGGGCCTCCAGAGCCCAGGGAGGCAGTTTTTGTCCTCCCAGAGGCTCGAAGAAAGCCTCCGGAGCCTGGGGAAGGCAAAAATGGATCCCTGGCCATGATGCAGGAGGCTGACTAGGCCACGCCCACCCTGACCATGCTCAACCAGCAACTGGGCAGAGAACCCATTGCTGAAATTTTTGAAGCCCACCCCTGGCTGTACATCTCTGGTGGAAATGCATAAAGCAAATAATTATCGATGTTGGCACTATGACGCTGCATTTGATGGAAACATTGAATTATTGCTGGTATAATTCATCCTTTTGCCACGCCTACTTGACAAATTTTCTTCAGATGCCTTTTAAAGTTTACCAAGATGATTGTGTTAGTGCAACATTTGTCAGCTATTGTCACTCAAAGGTTTATCTGAGCCTCATTGGACAGGTGCTTAATTTTCTTTCTAAATCCCAACTCTTATTTTCACAAACCAAATACATTTTCATAATCAAACTGATCCCTTTCTCTCCAGCCCCAATTTTTTAACTGTCATAACCTCCTGCTCCTGAACTTCCAACATGCTACAGAATTCCATCAATGAATCTCTTGATTCAGATAAAATAAACAAAGGCTTAGTTAGACTGAATTACAATTAGCTTTTCGGCCCATCCAAAATGTTAAATATATCTATATTACTTATCTTTCAGACTAAGACAAAACTCTCCTTTTCAGCCATTTGTATATAGAGAAAGCTTGAATCCCATTAAAGTTCAAATAAAGCACAGCAATAATCCATCTCCCCAGAGGTGACATCAACATTGAAGTCATGCTGATAATGACTAAAGCAAATTTTATATCGGTTGGCCCAGAGTACGAGAAAGTCAGGACAGCATTTTTCAAAGTATCCCAATTCACATCGCATGAGTTTATAACAATAACAATGCTCTTGAAGCTGAGGAAGGACACTTTAAGAAATTAAACACAAATGAAGCAGCCACGGTTCCTGAAGAACACAGCAAGCTACTGAAAAATAGCCACTTTCCAATAAGGTTAGGCAACATAGCAGGATGTTTAATCTTTAAAATATTTATGTGTGGAATTTATATGGCTGCCCTACATGGACAATTGTGCCTCTGAGCAGCATACAAGCATTAAAACAACAACAACAAAACTAGTACAGTTTTAAAAAATTATCAGGTGACAGGAACTCGGATTCTTATTACAGGTAGTCCACAGCTTATGATTACAACTGAGTCCAAAATTTTTGTTGCAAAGCAAGACAGTTGTTAAGTGAGTTTTGCCTCACTTTGTGATCTCTCTTGTCACGGTTGTTAAATGAATAGCTTTTAAGTTAGTAATACGATTGTTAAGTGACTCTGGCTTCTCCATTGACTTGTGAGAAGGTTGCAAAAGGTGATCCCAGGACTGTGGGACATTGCAACTCTTATAAATATCATCATAAATAGATGCAGAGTTGCCAAGCATCTGAATTTTGATCATGTGACCATGGGGATGATGCGATGGTTGTAAGTTTGAAAAACAGTCCTAAATCACTTTTTCAGTTCCATTGTAACTTTTAATGGTCACTAAATGAATTGTTTTAAGTCCAGGATTCCCTGTATACTCTTCCATGTGTATTACTTTGTTTTCCATTCTTACACTGTAAAGGATAGACAGTCTACATCAGGGATTCCCCAACACCTGGGGTGTGGCCCATTTATAACCAGACCACAAAAGTGGCAGGCGGGCATGTGTGCAGCTCTATTTGTGCAAGCAGTGGGCGTGTGTGCACATTACTTGCACAAATAGAGTTGCACCTGTGCACGCATACACACACACACACACCACTTACATGAAACCATCCCCTCTCCCCCCCCCCCTCACCACAAAACCAGACTGATTGGAGACTGCTAGTGTACACTGGTATTGCTCAACCTTTAAGGTGAGATGGGGAATTCCAAGAGTTGAAGTCCACTTATGTAAAGGTTGAGAAACATAGGATGTAATAGATGTGAATGGGTCCTTCTTTTCATAGCCATTTCAGTCTGTGGCTTGGTCATCTGAGTGGAATAAAGAGGGTGGTAATCCTTGCCCTACGTATCATATTGAGGTGGCATGTATACGGAGGAGGAGGAGGAGGAGGAGGAGGAGGAGGAGGAGGAGGAGGAGGAGGAGGAGGAGGAGGAGGAGGAGGAGGAGGAGGAGGAGGAGGAGGAAGTTGTTGGAAGACAATGCAAGGAGATGCATCCAGGGAGAATGGGTATTGTGATTTTGGGTGTGAGTTAAGGTTTGGAACTTCAAAAGGTTTGGAACTTTTCCTCTTCCACATCCAATTATGTCTGTCTGAGCAGCAGGATGAAAGCTTATACGATCTTACTAATATGTATTAGTAAGCAAGGATTCATGCTATATGAGATATATCCTAGGGAAAATAGGAAGGGCCCCTATATTCCCCCAAAGAGAAATTTTGAGTTGGTTGACACAGACCACTGAGTTGGTTGGCCACTGATAAGGACATTTGACTAGAGCAGGGGTGTCAAACTCATGGCATCATGTGACGTATCAGGACTTTTTTCACCTTCGCTAAACCAGGTGTGGGTGTGGCCAGCATGTGAAGCATCCGGCCCATGGGCCAGGAGTTTGACAGCCCTGGACGAGAGGGTAGATGATTGATAACACCGCCATAGGCCACACATATATATCCCATCTTAATCAGAGTTCTGTGGGATCTCTTCAGACCTTTAGAATAATATAATATTACATATAGTAATAGCAATAGCAGTTAGACTTATATACCGCTTCATGGGGCTTTCAGCCCTCTCTAAGCGGTTTACAGAGTCAGCATATCACCCCCACAATCTGGGTCCTCATTTTACCCACCTCGGAAGGATGGAAGGCTGAGTCAACCTTGAGCCGGTGAGATTTGAACCGCTGAACTGCAGCTAGCAGTTCAGCTAAAGTGGCCTGCAGTACTGCACTCTACCCACTGCGCCACCTCGGCTCTATATAATATATCTCATATACTATTACATATATTACCATAATAGCTATAATATAATAGCTCTAAGAAAAAGGAGGAAAACGGGCATAACTTTTCTATAATATCTAGGAATAAAGGAATAATGTTTAAAAATAAAGTTCTTAGATGACCCAAAGGTTAGAAAGCAAACACAGGTCATGTATCTTCTCATTTCAAAAGGGTTCCTTTCTGGAAGGAGAATTTTCATTCTTAGCAGATCCTTCAGAATCAGGCTTTTTATTTCTACCTGATTTTTATTCCTGTAACTGGAGCAAAGATTAGCCCAAACTCTATTCTTGCTATTATTCATCTGGTATCCATAAAAGAAATCCAACTCATTGTTGACAATGTATGAGATGGTCAAAGCATTGCTTTTTTTATTTTTTATTTTTAGCAACGTTGGAAAGAAGACACAGTCTCTCCAAAAACATACACTGATTGGTTATTGGTTTGGATTTCAATTCTTTCCTTTTTTCTTGTGGAAGGAAAAAAACTGAAGATCCTGGCAAGCTCATATGTTTTCAAAAGTGAGTATAACTTTCCCCTGATAGATTACTGCCTTAGCAGAACTGGGCAGTAAAACAGATCAAATTTACCTTGACAGGCACAGAAATTGGAGAGTCTGTCTATTCTAAAATGGGTTGCACTTCTCTAAAAAGAACATAGACATATTGTATTCTTCCAGGCCTAATTGTCACTGAAGGCCCAAGTGATCTCGCCTGCCAGGAATTGAGCCTTAAGTTTTTTATTTATTTGAATATATTTATGAAAAGATTGTTATGGTGCAACCAACAGAATTACACATTTCCGTTCTTTTTTTAAAAAAATGTATTAAAAATCATCTATTCGGTAAAAAATGCTGCTTATTTCAAAATAAATTGCATGGCTGTCTGAAATCCTGGATGTAAAATATGAAACTGTGTCACTACCTGATGAAGATTAGAAGCAGGTTCCTCAGTCATAAAGGGGGGGAGGGGGAATCTCCAATCATTTCAGAATAATGTCATTTCAAGGGTATAATGAGAAATGGTATTTCTCCTCTAAATGTTTTGTGTAATATTTTTTTTTCTGTCCAGTTTATTTTAGGTAGGGTGTACACGTATAAATTTCCTGTTGTAAGTACTGGGATATACAGTATAATATGGGGAATGTTACCATCTACTCAAGATCTAGTAAACACTTTTGCTATAATCATGTAGGTGAGGTCTGTTAATGAAAAGACAAATAATTTCATTAAAAAGAAATACATTTAAAAATAGGGTTTGCCTGAGACATATTAAAACATCTTATTCCGCAATGGTTGGTTGGTAGGTAGATGAGAGAGAGGGGGGAGGAGGGAGAGAGGGAGGGAGGGAGGGAGGGAGGGAGAGAGAGAGAGAGAGAGAGAGAGAGAGAGAGAGAGAGAGAGAGATAATACACATATTACAGTCTACAGAAAAAGAGATTACAGTAGTGGTGAGTTCCAGATCACATTCCAACTGGTACGGTTGGAACAGGCCCGGCAGCGTCCACAAGGACATGCGCAGACGCGCATGTGTCTTAGCTCCTCCGTGAGCCTCCGCAATGCTCCAGCTGCTCAGCGGAGCGTCGCAGAGGCACTGTATGTGCCATGCACATGTGTGGAAGCGCCAAAGACTTAAAAGACTGGTAAGGAGCTTGGGTGGACCCTCGGGAGCACCGTACCGGAATGGTATCCAGTGCTCCAGGCATGCTCCGATACACCCGTACTGGGGCGTACCGCCTGCAACCCACCACTGGATTACAGGTAATCCTCGTCTTACAATAGTTTATTTACTGACTGTTCAAAATTACAACACTGAATAACATGACATGACCATTTTTCACACTTACAACCTTTGTAGCATCTCCATGCTAATGTGATCAAAATTCAGATGCTTGGCAACTGGTTCATATTTATGACCATTGCTGCGTTCCAGGCTCATGTGATCACCTTTTGCAACCTTTTAAAAAGCAAAATCAATGGGGAAGCCAGGTTTGCTTAACAAACATGTTACTAACTTATCAACTGCAGTGATTCACTTAACAACAGTGGCAAGAAAGGGAGCAAAACTCACTTAATAAATGTCTCACTTATCAACTGAAATTTTGGACTCAATTGTGGACGTATGTCGAGAACTACATGTACTGCTACTTTGTGATGAAACGCAGGGGAGAAAAGCCCTTTTGTCATATTTATGTTACTGCAATGTTGCTGTTTTAAAATCCTGAATTATTTTAGTCTGGAGCCAACTGATTACCTGTATAAACATCCCATTGGGATATTATGAGCAGGTGCTTCTCCTTGTTACAACAAGCACCTGATTATGATATCCAGGTCTGATGTTTACATAGGTAATCATTTGGAAGCAATATTTATTCATCACAGTCCATTCATCCATCTTCCAGATTATGTGGCTGAAAATGTAAATGACAAAGTGAGATTCACTCCTCTGTTAAGTATCTATCACTGCTTCATTTATTGACATAATAAGAGACTATGATCCATTGTGAGACATGTCCAATATGTTCACTGTGTTAAAAGTGCCACATTCACTAGCCTTAAATAATATTAATTAGAGCTGCCTGCAATGTGTCACCTGCATCAAATGTCAGATGATTTTTTTTTCCAGAAAATCCACAATATTACATAGCAAAACGATGGTGTGGAAGAATTTTTTTTTAACCTAAGGCAACATTTAAAAAGAATATGGAAGTTATTTCCTGGACAATATATCTGAAAACCTTTGAAGGGAATTTAAAAAACCATGAAATTAACATTGAACATTATCTTAGATCAAGGCACCACCTCTCTCTCTGCTATCTGTGGAAGCAGTCAAACTTTCTTTCAGGTGTTTGAGTGGACAGAACTGCCCCTCTAAGAATTAACTTAATGATTACACCCTTAAAGCAATGGTGATGGAAGTCTAAAAATATTGAACTGATTCGGTGAATAGCAAATAGGAAGTGTGCTCCATGAATTCATTTTGATTTAATTACATAGCTCTGACTATGAATAATTCTTTCACCCAACAACCTTCTGTACATTACAATCCCAAATAAAGAGACCAGATAGTTTTCCTTTGTCAGTTGTTCTCTAAGTGTATTAGACTGTCCACACAGTCTGGTGATGATAAAAGTCATACTCCATCATATTGGGACAGTGGAAAACATTAAACCAAACAAAGCAATAGGATCACAACTCCTTTTCTATTAGAAACACCTTTGTGTATAGGAAAACTGGTGGGAGTTAGGTAGGTGAGAAGGAAGGAAGGAAGGAAGGAAGGAAGGAAGGAAGGAAGGAAGGAAGGAAGGAAGGAAGGAAGGAAGGAAGGAAGGAAGGAACCATCTAGAGAATATCAAAATGCTTTCAAGCAAGACAGAACCAGTGTTAATTCAGAAACCAATTAAGAGAGTGCTTACTTAGTACTTGAAGTGGTTTTGATCCCCTAGGACAGGGGTGTAAAACTTGCAGCCCATGGGCTGGTTGCGTCATGTGCTGGCCCCGCCCCAGTTCAGTGAAGTGGAAAAAAGTCCCAATATGTCACGTGACACCACCATGAGTTTGACATCCCTACCATGGGAAGAATCGGCTTCTCATAGATGTCCAACTCCTGCTAAAATACCAGGTGGAAACTGTGGTTAGGAGAGATTTTTATTTTTGGCTGATGTATCGCTTATGTGTCTTTCTGGAACATTGGCAACAGTCATTTATGCCCTTATTACTTCTCAGATAGACTACAGTATTATGATGTACATGGGACCGTCCCTGAAAACTTCCCAGAAACAGCTGGTGCAGAATACAGCTGCCTGTGTACTAACACGAACTTTCTGATATTGTCATATAATATCAGTAATTTGAGACCTATATTGGCTCTCGTCATTTCAAGGCATTTGTAAATGTAAAGTTCGCCACGGCTTGGATTTGGACATTGGGTGGGAGAGGGCAGATTTCTTCCAAATAGAATTTTCCCAACAAGCTGCTAAATAAGCTAATTTAAAGGTCCCCCACCTGTGTGACATGCAATGGGGGGGGGGACTTGGAAGCAAGTACTCTTTATCAGAGCTCCCCTTCTGTAAAATTGTCTCCTCTCAGAAGAAAATCTGAATATTTTGTTCACCTTTAGAATATTCTCAAAAACTTGGTTCTTTATTAAACAAGCATTCAGAGTTTGATAGGGAGGATGTACAGTATGTACTTAAGATGTATATGGGAACTATTAATAATATTGTATTATTGTAATCTTATAGGTAAGTTTTTTGTTATTGTATGAGGATTAGGGTTAGGGTTAGGTTAGGTTAGGTTAGTGCTAGGGCTAGGGCTACGGCTAGAGCTAGGCATGGGCATGGGGTTGGGGTTGGGGTTGGGGTTGGGGTTAGGGTTAGGGTTAGGGTTAGGGTTAGGGTTTCTTGTGGTTTCTTGTGGTTTCTTGTTCCTTCAAATCAGTGCTGATTCCTGTTGATTGCCAAGACTATTTCCAGAAGTTTTCTTAGCAAGATTTCAGAAGTGGTTTGTCATTGCCTCCTTCCTAGGGCTGAGAGAGTATGATTGGCCCCAAATCACCAGTTGACTGCATGCTTAAGGCAGGACTAGAACTACAGTCTCTTGGTTTCAAGCCTGGTGCCTTAATCATTACATTAAATTGGCTCTCCATGGCTACATAGATAATACATGATGTGTACCATATAATTTATAGGTCACCTTTTCTGTAAGTCAGAAGTACATCAAAAGTACATCAAAAAGCACTTTATGCCAATGCCAATTAAACCATCTAATTCTCATGGTATGGTTCAAGGGCTATACTGGAGCAAACACAAGATACTTATTACCAGTACCAGGAAGTTTGAGAATATCGTAAATATATTTAATATTTAAAAAGAAATAACAGTGAGTATTTTTTTGATGTTCAGTTTTCCCTTATCTCATCGCTAACTTTTAGTATTTTTTTTACTCCCTATGTAAAAACATCAGAGACATCTGCAGCATCCAGTGGGTTTGTCCAAATGAGAAAAGCAGTATGGAGCTATTGTGATGCAAGCTCTGACCTACTGTATGTGCAACATCACAATGCACATAGGGGCAAAAGTTGTGTTATGTTGGTGCAATGCTACTTTCATCATTTGGTGCACCCACAGAGAGATGCCTGCAGGATATTTGCTATCCTGAGACTCAGTTCTACAGACATGGTGAAGTGAAGGTCGGAAGCTGCTTGCCCTTCAAAGTAAGCCAGTTTAAGAAACAGATATGTTAAGGACTACTGGAATTCTTATCATGGGGTCCAATAAGAGAAACTTTAAAGCCTGCCAGAATTTCTTCTATCCCCTCCTATACCTACAGAATCAAGGCAAGTGTGGTCCTTGCATACCTTCACCAACTTGACCCCTGTCTCCCTCTACAGAAGTAGATTAAATGAGAATTGGATTCTTTGTTCACAGAACAACATCATCAGATTTGGAAGGGACCTTGGAGGTCTTCTAGGCCAACCACTTGTTCTATAAGGAAACCATATAGCTCATCTAAATCATTTATGAACATTCAAAAATCTGTATGATTCAGGTTTCTGATCATAGAAAATGCTACTTACCTTTCAGTTTAAGGGAAATCTTTAGTAAAATCTTTCAGCTCTTACTGTTCAGTGCAACTAGTTCAGAATGTGTCTCTCTGTGTGTGTTTGTGTTCCAGCATAACTCTGAAACGCCTTGAGCAATTTCAACCAAACCTGGTACACAGATGACCAAGAAAAAAATTTCCACAAAAAAAATACTATGGGGGGTAAGAGACCCCTAACATCCCTGTGTGTGTATGTGTGCACATGCACACGTGAGTGTACTGGAACACAGGTGGCCTGCAGACCCCTCTCTGCGAGCCGTCACCCCAGCTCAGCTGTACTGTGCATGTGTGGGGTGTGGGGGTCACACGCATGTGGGTGGGGTGTGGGGGAAATATAGGGGGTGCGGCGCAAGCCCCCTCGCAGGCCATTTTTACTCCCAGGATGCTGTGGGGAGACCTACTAGGCCCAAAATGGTGTGTGTGGGGCCATGCATTCATGTGCAATGGGCGCGAGGAGCACAGAGGGGTGGTGCGACACTATAGATATAATTCATTCCTTTTCTTGTCTAATATATGATTAGCATAAATAAATACCCAGGCAACGCCGGGTTATCAGCTAGTCATAGTTAAATGGCAGGATGTATTGCCTTCAGATGAAATATATAGATCACTTATGCAAACAGTTTTAAAAGGAGATTTGTCTATTTCATGGAAATGGGGGCTTTCAGTGGCTAACAATGGCTGTTTAACATTTGTATGGAACCCACTGACCTGAAGTGTCAGCTAATAGGGACTAATAAAGGTAGTCTCCAATTTACAACACTTCATTTAGTGACTGTTCAAAATTACTATGGCACTGAAAAAAGTGACATAACCATTTTTCACACTTAAGTCCATTTTGTGCATCCCCACGGACACATGATCAAAATTCAGATGCTTGGCAACTGGTTCATATTTATGATGGTTGCAATGCCCCGGTTTCACATCATCACCATTTGCAACCTTCTGACAAGCAAAGTCAATGGGGAAGCCAGATTTGCTTAACAACCAGGTTACTAACTTAACAACTGCAGTGATTCACTTAAGATGGCAAGAAAGGTTGCGAAATGGGGCAAAACTCACTGAACAAATGATCTCATTTAGCAACAAAAATGTTGGGCTCAATTGTGACCACACGTCAAGGACTACTTCTAGTGGGTTGTCACTTCCCTGGCCATATTTGGGGACCTTCTCAAACTTCTGGTGACCCAAAGGCTACAGGACCTTTGGTCTGATCTAGCAGATACTGTTATCTCCATAGGTCCTTATCATTTGGGGGGGGGGCAGGAGAGCATATGGACATGCTAAGGAGGTCTGACTTCTTAAATAGGATTAAAATCCCTGAGCCACCGGATTATTCATTTATGATTAGCGTTTGTTGAAAAAGAATTAATAAGCTTTTCTCATTTGTCAGAGAATACTTTGGGGTTTAGATGCTTCCTCCCTCGCATTCATAAAGCATTTTTATAGATTCAGCAAGGCAATCAAGTGTGCTAAACTCATCAATCAGGAAGCAGAGAGGAGGAGAAGGAGAACAAACACCACTTGGAGCAATGCCTTAATATGGCCATACAGTTAGCAAATGAGACAGGGTTTCTCTCATCCCTCCCTGGCTCCATTCATTTTTATGCCTCTTGATCTAAATCATGTTATGCATGGCTTATCAAAGGGAACTTCCTCTAATGCCAACAAAAGCTTTTTTTTTTTCATTGCCACCATCCTTCTTCCTTCTCATCTCATTACTGGAGAAACCCAGCTACAAAAATGCCTTAAAAATGCCTCTTTCTCTTTACTGTTGATTCAGGTGAGAAACAAGCTCCATTATTTTCCATACATCGGATTCACTGTAACTATAAATAATATTGCCTCTTGGTATCATTAACCCTTTAATCTAGTATGCCTTGACAAATAACCACCTGTAGCCCATTCTTTATTCATAAGCCTTATCTGTTGTTACAGTACATAATCTATGAGAATGTCCTAATTTTTATCATTCTCTAAGCCTGTCATCATAGCTGAGACAAGGCTTATCCTTCTGAGCAGATGAGATTAGTCGATCATGTTGAAATCAGAAGAGGGATTATAATGCTTGTAATACACAGAGACAAATTAAATGCATTTTGTTTGCACATCACAAGATCTGATTGCTAAGGCTTTGGTATCTTCCACTGACTATAATAAATTGCCAATAAAATATAGATGGATTGTGGGCAAAGAAGGGGGAGGACCCTGAAGTGAAAGGCAAGAACAAATTATAAAGATGTTTGATTTGTTTATTCGGTCTGCTAAATGAGAGTTTTAATGGTTCTCATACCACCAGCATTTTCTAAACAATGGGCTTGGCATCAGCGTAGCCCCACAAGTTGCCTGTTCATTTTAATTAAATTTCATCCAATTCTTTCTTCTGCCCTCTAAAAAGTGCATTTCACACAATTGTAGGCTGGCTCATTTGAGAGCCTATCCTGTTGGTTCAATGGGATGGTCAGCAAAATAGTAATTTTTAGCATTATGCCTATTGCTTTTTCCTTTTATCTTACTACTAAAGGTACAGATCACAGTTAATATTTTTTTGGAATATTGTTTGGGATAAACTTTACCACCATGAAGCCAAGCAAACCCCCCCCCTTTTTTTTTCCTTCCATGACCAAGTTGTTGCTGGTATCAAAAAAAATGTCACTTTTTGGGATTCAAAATGCAGCTCATGAAATTTAGAAGACACAGAACAGCCTCTGACAGAACACAAACAGACTAATGTAATGCATAAGTAGAGCTTGCTGAATTGTATCCAAGGCTGATATAGTTCAGCATTCTATTTTTAATGCCTTGTGGTAAGGCCACACTTGGAACACTGCATCCAGTTTTGGTCACCACGATGTAAAAAAGATGTTGAGACTCTAGAAAGAGTGCAGAGAAGAGCAACAAATGATGATTAGGGGACCGAAGGCTAAAACATATAAAGAACGGTTGCTGGAACTGGGTATGTCTAGTATAATAGAAAGAAGGACTAGGGGAGACATGATAGCAGTGTTCCAATATCTCAGGGGCTGCCACAAAGAAGAGGGAGTAATTTCCAAAGTACCTGAGGGTAGAACAAGAAGCAATGGGTAGTAACTAATCAAGGAGAGAAGCAACCTAGAACTAAGGAGAAATTTCCTGACAGAAGAATTAATCAGAGGAACAACTTGCCTCCAGAAGTTGTAAATGCTCCAATACTGGAAGTTTTTAAGAAGAGATTGGACAACCATTTGTCTGAAATGATATAGGGTTTCCTGCCTAAGCAAGGGGTTGGACTAGAAGACCTCCAAGGTCCCTGCAACTCTGTTATTCTATTCTATTCTCTCCTATCCTATCCTATCCTATTCACATAAATGTTGTTGGTTTGAGCTCCGAGTTTGGAGATTTGGTTGCAAATGTTTCATCCCCATTTGAGGAGACATCTTCAGTGCATTTTGGATCCCATAAATGGCCAATCATATGCTAATGGGGTAAATGCAATTAATAGCTAGAGATGTATCATTGCTTTTGGAAAAATGGGTTTAAAAAATCCTGACTACCATACCCTTAGCTATGATATCTTTAAAGATATCCCCCATCATTCATTCATTTGTACATTCATTCATTCATTCATTCATTCATTCAATTTTTATTCTATTTCTGTTATTTTTATAATTAATTCAAGGTGACAAATATGCTGTACATAATATTATTTTCTCCTCCTATTTCCCCACAACAGTAATCCTGTAAGGTGAGTTGGGCTGAGAAAGAGTGACTTACCCAAAGTCACCCATCTGGCTTTCATGCCAAGATGGGAACTAGAGCTCACAGTCTCCTAGTTTCTAGGCCAGTCTGCTGGTTTCTAGACAGCTTTGCTTAAAGTGTAAGCAATTATGTTTACTAGCATGAAACACACACAGAGGAAAGAAGGAAAAATATCTTTATGTTTAAGATAGCTGAATAACACTTTTGGAACAACATATTTTTGAGCCCAAGAGTCACCCAGTTATACAAACAGAGATGAACACCCACACAAACAGCTTAAAGACCTTCATCTAAATACTTAGCATGTGCATTGACCATAATACTAAAATTCTAATTGATATTAGAAATAAGAACTGTGCTGAAATAAAATAAAGCAAATTATAGAGCATATAGACATATATAGAAAGATACAATGGCACACATTTATACATAAAGGTAATTATTCCCAAATATCAAACCTGTTTGCTCAGCTTTGAGGAAGAAATATAAATCACCTTCTTGAAATAAAATACAGAAGGAAAAGTATCTCTAGCCTGCTATTTAGCTGTATCAGTATGATTTCCAGCAGAATATGATCTCGTCTTTTGCAAAAATATGAAATAAAAATTAAAGGTTCTCTTATCTCTGAGTTGCTGAAAGCCAATAATACAATCTTTTTAAGACTATATATTCATATCAAGAGCTGTGAGGTTTCAACATAAAATAGTGTATGAGACCACACAAGTTGAATAAGTGATACAGGGATTCCAATTTCAGGTCAGTTTGTATCTTTTTCATTGGGGCAAGCTTTTCTGATAATCCCCAAAGAGCTAGCATTGCATAAATATAAATTTGAATATACACTGTAACATCTGTTTATCATTTAGTCAAAAATTTTAATTTATATAGTGCTTTAGAATTTAAACTTGGCTTCATAAGAAAATAAGGTGAGCCAAAATCCAATAGGAATCAGAGATAATCTGTAAGATCACACATTTCTATGCTGTATATCGGGTGGATTCCAACAGGGACTACTGCCATTTCGCTTGTTGGTGCGCTGCTTGCCCATGCACACTTGATGCGCACTGCGCACGGATGTGCACTGCAATAAAAATTCCTCTGTGCATGCGCAGAAGCAAAAAGCAAGATGGCGGCACCTATGGTGCCGACCGGACAACTGGTTCAGGGCGTGGCAGGCCTGGGTCGCTGCCGGTTCCAACGACCCAAGCCACCAAACCACTACAAGTTTGGCTGAACTGGTAGGAACTTACCACTGCTGCATATGTCTAGAATAACAGAGTTGGAAGGGACCTTTGAGGTCTTATAGTCCATCTCCCTAGTTAGGCAGGAAACCCTATACTATTTCCAACAAATGGTTATCCAATTTCTTCTTAAAAACTTCCAGTGTTGGAGCATTTACAACTTCTGGAGGCAAGTTGTTCCACTGACTATCAGGAAATTTCTCCTTAGTTCTAGGTTGCTTCTGTCCCTGATTAGTTTCCATCCCTTGCTTCTTGTCCTGCCCTCAGGTGCTTAACTCCCCCTTCTTTTTGGCAGCCCCTGAGATATTGGAACACTGCTATCATGTCTCCCCTAGTCCTTCTTTTCATCAAACTAGACATACTTAATTCCAGCAACCATTCTTTATATGTTTTAGCCTCCAGTCCCCTAATCAATCTTTGTTGCTCTTCTCTGCACTCTTTCTAGATCTTTTTTACATTGTGGATGCAGCTTTCCAAGTGTGACCTTACCAAGGCATTATAAAGTGGTATTAACATTTCATGTGATCTTGATTCTATCCCTCTGTTTATGTAGCCTAGAACTGTGTTGGACTTTTTGGCAGGTGCAGCACACTGCTGGCTCATATTTAAATGATTGTCCACAATGTCTATTCAGTCATCTCTAAATGTCTCCTAGATCTATAAATGTCTGCTTCGAGTAAACTGTTCCTATCCTTATATGTAAGATGATGGCATCAGCAGAAGTCAAATTGAAGTTAGGGGATTGAAGAGGAAAGACAGAAAATTCCTAGATGATTTCTAAAGTAGAAATTAACAGTATAATCAATTTGAATGCTTTCACTTGTTTATATAAAATAAGTCATTTTGTTTTTGGTGAGCAAACAGTTCTCCTCTCAAATCTAATTCTGTCACAAGGATCCAAAAGCATCCTCAAAGGGACTAACTCTAGAAGTGTTAACCGATGATAGTAAAGAACTTAAGACTAGACAAGAATTCCTAAAGTGATGATCAGAACTATTTGCACATGCATGTACAAACAGAGGCTGCCAGAAGCAACTTCTGAAGCCACTTCATAAAAGTTGCAAATGATTCTGTTGCTTTCATGACTAGAAAATAAGGTGTTCATTTATCTGTGTTGACAGTCTTCAGAGAAGCTCTTTCAAGGTGTTTTAGCGCTAAAAGAAATTCCCTTCCGCATATGGAAAAATTGCATTTGTTTTAAACAACCATTAGAATTTAGCAATGTTTTGTCTGAGGTAAATTACGAGATTATGTTACTCTACTCCGCTATGTATAGAAACTGACTAGGATGGTGGCCATGATGGTTTAATCCCTGACATAGTCCTCCTCTGTCTATCTTGTAATGAATATATTACAATAGCGCTTTGAAATTTAACATTGCTTACTTTTTTCCACAAAATTCCTTCCTTTCCACAAAATTCCTGACAAAAATCACGACTCTCACTTTACAAACAGAAGACTAAGCTAAGATATAGTACAACAGTGGGTTTCACATTTTGTTACCACCGGTTTGCCCTGTGGTGCCTGCTTCCTTTGAGGGCACCCGAGCCTCTTCCACATATGCGCCCAGCCTTCTGCACATGTGCTTTGTTTGCATGCGTGCCTCCTGCGCATGTGCCCGGCCTCAAAAATGTGCCTAAATAGGACGGAATATAGCCAGGGGTGGGTAGGCACCCACAATTTCTGCTACCAGTATGGGCAAACCAGTCTGAATTGACTGAATACCACCTCTGATATAGTAGCCCTCCAACTTTAGCTGAAATCTGTTTGCTCCATTCATTGCTCCATTATTTCCAGGTTTGACAGATGCTGTTTTTTTCCCCCACTGCATGTTATATGAATTTTAAAGGACTGTTCATTATAGTTATTAATGGAGAACTCGTCTGGATCTTGTTGTGCAAAGACATTACTAAAGGAAACGTTGCAAATTGTGCAGTCAAAGGAGTAACATTTCTCTGTTCCTTTATTTCTGAGAAGCTGCTGAGATTTTTAAATAAGCTTCCACCATTCTTGTGTATGGAATGAAGATAGCAGAAACAAAAGTAAATCAGTTTACAAATTGTTCTTGGTCCACCATCATTCACATCAGCAAGCCCCGCTATGGTGAAATATCCATCACTGTCTTGTCTTTGTGTGAGTCCCTTCCAGCCCTGCTCCTAGAATTCAGTTAGCTGATGACATTTCTTCTCTGGGAAGATGAGCAATTCAGAGGCGGTAGGAGCAACCACAGAAAGGATTCATAAAAGGCAACCATCTTTTTTTTCTAATCTCTGGAGGGATGTTATTTGGGGTAAAGAAACTGGATTGCTGCAAGACTTTAAACTGTCTTAAGGTTTCTATGCATTTTCCATCGATTAGGCTAGAATATTCTTATTCTTTGTTTAAAGCAATGGCACTTAAGTACCATTTTGAGCAGTAATTAGCTGTTCAGGTAATATTCCTAGCTGCGCCCCTAAGAAATTATTCCATTTTTTTTTAAGTAGACTATGGAAGTACTTGCTGTTGGAATTTAGGAAGAGCAAAAACATGGTCAACAAACCCTAATGTTTTTGTTGACTTGTATTGGTCATCCAGATTTTCAAAGCCCAGATCTGATAACTTAAGTTGGCCAGTTCTTCCTTTAAGGTTATTTTTCTTCTGTTCAATCAGGTCCACTTTTTAGAGATTGCCTGGACAAGTCCCTGTAGGTTTTTTGGCTTTCAGAAGTGGTCGGTCATTGTCACCTTCCTAGGCCTGAGAAAGTGACTGGCCCAAGGTCTCCCAGATGACCACCCAGACTAGAACTCCCACTTTCCCACTTTCTAGCCTGATGCCTTAATCACTACTCCAAACTGGCTCTCTTTTTAATTTAGAATGGAGTTTAAAAATATCAGGATTTTTTTTTTACACAGCTTGGACATGTTTAGTTGAGTTTCAAAAGTTTTCTATTAATATGTATAAGCCATCTAAAGCCACTAATGGGACTGGAACGGATAGAAAAATTTAAAAGCCATATAAAAATAATTCCTCTCCCTTCATTTCCAAAATGGCAAACAAACGATAGGATAAAACCATGCTATAAACAAGTTGGAACAGTATCAATAGTTTTAGGGAAAGCTGTGTTTAGTGCTGTACGAGTCAAGTCAACTTGACCATTTGATTCAAGAAGTCATCACAAAATAGAAAATGAGTTATAAACTAAGGGAAAAGAAACACGCTGTGTTAAATGTGCTAATCATTTATGATTTTTGGCTTCTTTTTGAATACTTCTGGTTTCCAACCAAAGAACATTTTCACTTTGGGATCTCCTTTTATTTCCACCAGAACTTACCAAAAGGTATCTCATTGGTCTTTGTAGGAGGTCTTTACTGATTGACAGCAGATGAGGCTAGAAGAGACCTAGTGATTCCGCCTATAATGTCAAGCCCAAGGCACTAAAAATACAGAATAACAGAGTTAAAAAGGAACTTGGAGGTCTTCTAGTCCAATCCCCTGCTCAAACAGGAAACCATGTGCCATTCTGGATGAATGGGTATCCAATATCTTCTTGAAAACTTCCAGTGATAGAGCACTCACAACTTCTAGAAAGACATGAACAGTTACTTCAGAGTAGTTTCTTTATTGTTGCTTTGCAACCCCCTCCCTCCTGTTTCTCTGGACTTCATCCTATCTCATAGAATTAATATCAGGCCTGTTGCATGCTGGTAGTTTATATCAAAAACAGGATTTTCTGCTGATTCAAACACATGTCCGGCTTCAGTAAAACAGATGCACTGGAACTGGAAATGCCTAGCTGTTCTTCCTAGAGAACCTAGACTTTCCTTTGCTGAGAAAGTAAAATGGGTAAAGCTTCCCTCCACAACTATTTGCCGAGGTGGTGCAGTGGTTAGGGTGCAGTACTGCAGGCCACTTCAGCTGACTGTTATCTGCAGTTCAGCGGTTCAAATCTCACCGGCTCAAGGTTGACTCAGCCTTCCATCCTTCCGAGGTGGGTGAAATGTGGACCCGGATTGTTGGGGGCAATTTGCTGACTCAATTTGCTAAAAATCTGTAAACCGCTTAGAGATGGCTGAAAGCCCTATGAAGCGGTATATAAATCTAATAAATAAATAAATAAATAAATAAATAAATAAATAAATAAATAAATACATTTTGTTTAATTGATTTGTGTTCATGCTATTTTAGTCATGCCAATTTATGTAGTTTACATCAGATTTTTTTTTAAAGGCATTAATGTCATAGTTGGCCACATCTCCAAATAATACACCTTCATCTGTTCTAATAATCAGTAAAATATATTCATACTGGTGTTTCAATGTAGGGAGCTTTGTTTCTCAAGGATTTTTTATATGGTTTTCAAAAAAATGAAGAGTGAGGTCATAGATCTCTGTTCTGATACAGGGAAGTGAGACCCACTTGCAGAAAATGCATTCCAAACACCCCAGCAAGCAATTTCACTAGCATGCTTTGGGCAGGCAGGTTTTATTTCTGCATGGCCTTAATGAGCAATCCCATGTAGAGCACATTATGGCAATCAAGGTATGAGGGGTTGATGACACATGTGACCATTGCCAGCAAAGTCTGTTCCTGGAATGGCTACAAATGGCATACTAGAGAGAGCTGAGCAAAGATTTTTCTGGCCATCACTTCCTTCCAACCACCCCAGCAGCCAGTGAGAACTCTCCCCCCCCCCAATTATGTATTAGATTTGGGGGGGACAACACTTCAAGCAAAATTTGCTATTGTTCTAGACTTGGTTGGCTTCTGACTTAATTTGTTAGAGCTGACACTTAAATTGTTTCTCTTCTTCAAGATCCTTCCTGCATCTAGACACCAAGTCAGGACTAATTTTCCAAACTAGTTTGGATTAGTGGACATTATTAACCCTTAACCACAGACCTGAGGTCATAGTGATCACAACAGTTGTCCAAAATGTTCGGAACACCCCTATGTTTAGAAATGGACTGTTTCGGTTGCGAATAGAATTTATAAAATGTGTTAATTTGATTAATAAACGAAAATTGTAGCCATACAAAGTAAATTTAACAACATATCCCACCTATTATTTTCATAGATTAAGAAAATTGTATGAGCAGTCATTATGACCTCATGTCTGTAATAGCGTAGCCAAAATAGTACGTCTGTGGTTAAGGGTTAATATACATTTGATAGTGTATCCTGAACAACTGAATTACTTTTCCTACTAGCTACCAGGTAAAAATAAGGCCCTGAGGTGTCTTTAGAGTTGAACTCTTCTCCACGAAAGACGGCAATTGGAACTGTCCACACAGGAAACAGGAAAGAAGAAAAGCCTTGGAAAATTGTCCCCCAAGTCAGAACATTATTAATGGCCTACAACAATACCATGGTAGATGACCATCTGAGCATCTGACCATCTGAGCACCAAATATTCCATCAGAGAAATAAGGAAACATTATCTCCATCAAGTCTCTATTGTAGATCATCAATGAGAATGGCCAATACCATTTTCATCTCATGACCAGTCTTTTAAAATGATTCACATTATCTGCTGCTTTCAGACTCCTTTTAACAGCCATTCTACCACCATCCCAACAATCTTCCGTAGAACGTAAAGGAAGAAAATTAAAGGATAGCAATCCAGTATAGCTGGGTCTGTGGTTATCCACTTAAGGTCACCCGCAAAACAGTATAGGTCAAGCCAAGCACATGAAAGAGGAGAAATAAAACAAAAATGACAATTAGATTTTACTCAAATAACTTTAAATTAATTAAATGCACTTTAGTAGGCAGATACCATATTTTTTGGAGTATAAGATGCACCTTTTTCCCTCAAAAAAAGAGTGTGAAAATCTGAGTGTGTCTTATACACTGAATACAGCATTTTTGGCCTCCCAAAACCCCGCCCCTTCACCAAAATGCCCGTGCATAGCCTTTAGGAGGCTTCCAGAGTGCTCCTAGAGGCTGGGAAGGGCAGAAATGAGCAATAAACAGGCCATTTTTTGCTCAATTTTGCCCCCCTACCCCCAGGAGCACTCTACAAGCCTCTTAAAGCCTATTCATGTCCTTTTTTTCACAAAAATGGTCCCATTTTTGCAAAAAATGGGCCATTTCTGGGAGGTCTGCAGAGTGCAAAAACCTTTTTTTAAAAATTTGCCTCTTCAAAATCTTGATGCGTCTTATACTCCAGTGCGTCTTATACTCCGAAAAATACGGTACGTATTTTTGCAAGCATGTTCTTACCCCCTTTTGTCACATTGAAAGTTACAATACAATGCAATATGGCAACTTCTTGGAAAATTACTATCCTTTTCAATTGATAAACACATTCATTGTGAGTAACGTACTTGGTATTACATAGCAGCAGCGGGGGAATGAGGATGGAGAAAAAGTCCCCTCTTTCTTAAGCTATTTTTTCTTCCTTTCTAGATGTTGTTCCATTTTTTTCCTCTACATTATAATTTTGATACTCTTGGAGTGGCTGATAGGGAAGAGATTGACAACTTTTTTCTAGAGGTATGCACTGTGTGTTCACAAAGGGCTTTTGAAATCAAGTCAAGTATACATAACTTTAGACTGAGGGCTCTGAGACTTTATGCCACATACTAAAATACTCTACAGTGACTCCCACAAGTTGGTAGTATCTTGTCTACCAAGAGGACATTCAAGCTTTCACAGGGCTAATCAACTTCCATTTCATTGCCATTTTAAACAATATGTTTTGGTTTGCCAAGAAACAGTCAACATTGCCAAAGCTGGGTATATGAGGATGCCTCTGAAGGCAACTTTATTTACTTTACTTTTCTCTTGTTGACAACATCAGGAGGAAGAGGAGTTTCAGATGAGAACTATAAAAATCCAGAAATGATTGTGCAGTGAGCCATCATTTTCATAATTTCTTTTGAAGTTTTCCCCAACTGCTCGTCCAAAGTGGGTTGTTTTCCTCAGGAGGTGCAAACAAAATTCCCCAAGCATAACTCTTTTCATATCAACAAATCAGTTCATTTAAATCCAGCCTCTAATTATGATTCAGACTTAACCTAATGCAGGCTGCCCATGTGTTATCCAGTATATGAAAGGGAATATAATTGAATGAGATACTAACAAACAGCTATTTAAGCCTAATAGTGTCAGAAGAGTCTCATTTATAAGCAAATGGAAAAGCATGGAGCTGAGTGTTCAAAAAGATAGGACCATTTCTATTTCAAAAACAACAACAATGTGCGCCTATGTAAAGTGTTTGTTTTTATATTTCAATAAATGTCATAGAAAACCTTCCGGCTCCCTTTTGGTGTATTTGCATAATTGGGGGGGGGAACAGCATCCCATTAATCTTCTGAGCTTTACTTACTATGGCTTTAAATCTAAACTCCATACTGTATGTAAAGTGAGGTGAACATTTTTACCGCTTGTCAAAACAATCCTGAAATCCCATTTTCCTTTAATAAAGTATAGTTTTGTCTTCCAGATGTATGCTTGAATAAGATGTCATACTCTGTTTTTGTTCAGGATTGCACCCCGCTGATCTTCCTAGGCAGCAAGAAAATTACCTTATTGAAACATATTGCTGGGAGTGACGACGGTGCCAAATTTTGCATTGGTATTACACACATGACATATTCAGAGACCTTTGAATAAGACCATGAATATCAAGTGATTGAAAAGATTATACTGGCTTTCTTATTTTGTGGGTTATAATAGGTTGCGGTTCTGGATGAATGTCTTTCAGATCAATATAATTATGTCATAAAAAACATGTAACAAAATAGTTACTTTGCAGCTTTTCACACTTGCCTGATTTCATACTGATTTCATTCCGAGCAGAATTGTTTCTTTTAACTAATAGGCGGCTGTACGTTGGAGGTGTTACGGTGCTAAGAACCTCTGAAACAAGCGTAAGGTGGCATCTCGTGATCCTTCTTGCTCACATAGTCATTTTGTCATAAAAATAAATGCTCAAATTACTTTGCTCATTTTGTGTCAGGAATTGGAAATGTGGTGCTCATGGATATCAGTTTGATCATTTTATTTATTTATGGACACATTTACCCCGAGTTTCTGCCACCAGGCTTGACATTTTGAGCTTGGAGAACCTAGAACTATGCTGCCTCTGGTCTGACCTAAGATTATTAGGTCAGATAAAATTAATTCGCAAAATTATTCGCTACAACATCCTACCTGTCAATGACGACTTCAGCTTCAACCACAATAATACACGCGCAAACAATAGATATGTACAAACTCAAGGTAAACCGCTCCAAACTCGATTGCAGAAAATACAACTTCAGCCACAGAATGGTCAATGCCTGGAATGCACTACCTGACTCTGTTGTTACATCCACAAACCCCCATAATTTTAGCCTAAGACTGTTTACTATTGACCTCACCCCATTCCTAAGAGGTCTGTAAGGCGTGTGCATAAGCACAGCAGCATGCCTACCATCAGGGGTGGGTTTCTCGCCCTGTTCCAACCGGTTCGGTTGGAACGGGGCCAGCGGCGTCCTCGTGCACGTGCGCAGTGCACGCATGCGTACTAGCGCCTGTGCGATGCTTCAGCTGCCCCTGGAGGATTGCGCAGGCGGTGTATGCATTCTGCGCATGCGTGGAAGCACAGAACTCATCAAAACCGGGTAAGAAACGCGGGCGGGTGGATCCTTCGGCGTTCCCGGAAGTTACTTACTTCCGGGTTCGCCGACCAACCAGTTCGCAGGGACCGCCGCGAACTGCCTGAAACCCACCCCTGCCTACCATCCTTGTCCTTACTGTCCCCATATATTCATACCCATTTACTTTGTTCATATTTATGTTTATACCTGTTATCTTTTACATGTTTGACAAACTAAATAAAATCAATCAATAAATAAAACCTCTGAACCACCTTGCACATGTTGTTCATATGGTTTAAAAAGTCCAAATAATTAAATGAGAAAGTGGCACATTGCAATGAGAAACATCTTTTCTCAGTGCTATCTTAATTTCTGGTCTCCCCCTTGGCACCTATCAGCATTCTTGGGAATTAAAATGGGATATGAAGACCACCCAGGACTTCATTTGGTAGTGAGCTTCTCTGGACTGAATAAAGAAATAGTTGAGTCTGGAGTGGTGGGATTCTATGGTCTCAATGAAATGATGAGAAACAACCTGCTAATATATGAATATCTTAAACATTAGCATTTGATGGATGCATAAGCTCTTATGAACACCATTGGGTGAAAACACACCTACTGTAATTTATTCTTGAAATTTTACAAATGCCCAAAACAAAATGCCTAATAATTTGACTCATCATAGGTGCATAAGGGACATGGTGGCTCAGTGGCTAAGATGCTGAGCTTGTCAATCAGAAAGGTTGGCAGTTTGGTGGTTCGAATCCCTAGCACCATGTAACAGAGTGAGCTCCCGTTACTTGTCCCAGCTTCTGCCAAACTAACAGTTAGAGAGCATGTAAAATGCAAGTAGAAAAATAGGGACCCCTTTGGTGGGAAGCTAAGAGCGTTCCGTGTGCCCTCAGCCTTTAGTCATGCCAGCTATATGACCACGGAGATGTCTTTGGACAGCGCTGGCTCTTCGGCTTTGAAACGGAGATGAGCATCACCCTCTAGAGTCGGGAATGACTAGCACATATGTGCAAGGGGAACCTTTACCTTTGGGTGCATAAAATATGAAATATGAATTACCCTGCCTCGATTCTCTTTTCAACTCCTTTTTAAATATCATTTCAGGCAAGCCTGCAGAGTCTCAACATACAAAATGAAATAAGAAAGAACAAAAATGAATAAGAATCCCAAATTGTTAAAAATAGGCAAGAAGACCTATGAACGTATTCTAATAATAGCGCTACTGCTTACAAAGAAGGCCACAGTTACTAAAAATGGAAGTTGTGGCAGAACTTTGGTAATCTCAAGATGATGTATAACTCTCTGCAAGATTTATATTCCACTTTTTTTGACAAAAAAAAGGAACAAAAAGAGCAGATTTTCACGCTAAACATTTTTATTGCAATCTTTATATCCAGCAAATGCAGGGTAATATTAAAGTGAAAATACCCTGCATATCTTCTAAAACAAAGCTTGACAGTATTCATGGGTTTTAAAAGGAGGAAATACAGTGGGTAAAATCATTCATTCATCTTGGAATTTGTTATACTGACTTTATCCTGTTACTCCTTCTCACTTATTACGTGTGTGGTTTTGTAGCTTACCAGCTCCCTCAGATGCCTGGATCTATAGATGCTTCTAGCTTATATAATATCCTACAAATTCTGACCTATTTTATCTAGTTGCTGCCTGGCTTCCTGGAAAATAGAAAATAAGCATACACATATTTTAATTCCTAAAGAAGGCTCTGTGTCAACAGCAGCCATCCATGTCTGGAATCCTTTCAAAATCAGTGGATTTAACCATGCCTAACTACATAGCATTATGTGGTCTCTGTGTTAGAAAGAGAATTTTAATTAGAATTGCATGGGTTAGCGTTGAATGTGTTGGAACATGCACTGTAGGGGTATTCACTAGCCTAGAAGGAAGTCCTTGGATTTCTTACTGTAAAAGGTGCTATCAAGTGCAATGTAAAGGGTCAGTCTAATAATAATGTATATAGCAGCTGGGCTTTAACTGCTGTCTGGATTCTCTATTTTCACTTCAACCAAAATAGTTACACTTGGGCTGATTCCGTGACCATTCAGAATGGTAGCTCCCTGCCAGATTATCATCACAGGCAACAATTTGGCTGCCCCAGTTGGCATAACATTGCCTGTTTAGAATGCAAAGTTATGACTGTAACCCCTGCTGGCCACTGGAGTGGCATCAGAGAGAGTTAAAGAAAGAGCTGTAATTATGGAAAAGGGAATTAGGAAGAAAATAGATTGAAAAGAAACCCTTGCTGTTTCCAAGTGCAGGCGAAAATGCAATTCAAACCAACCATTTAATTGTCTTGTGCCAAAGAAAACGGTCAAGCAACTTTAGGAATGGGCAAATTTGCTGATTTCAGTTTCTTTCAATTCTTCCCTTTTCTAGCCATCAGTTTTTCCCATTTTCTGAACCTTTTCAATATTTTTTTCCTGCTTTCTTCTGATATGTACATTTTGCTAAATGTTGTCTATTATATTGTAGCTATGTTCATTATTTGAAACTTAATTCTACTGTATGTATTTTATGTATTTCTAAGTGCACTTTTCACCCTTTCACCCTTAATGTATTTTTGTGCCTATTTTTGTGAAGAAAAATGTATCAAATATTGACTTGCAAGTTTGTCTGTCTATCCATCCCATCTAATGATCCATCATAACTATAATTTGCCAAAATAATTCTAGCATACCTCTTGCAACTCTTTCCTGCACTTTCAATATAAATTATTACTGCTTGTCATAATAAAAATAGATTTTTTTTTTACCCAAGCAGACATCATTGAACCAAAGATGACTTTGACCAAGGGAGAAGTAAAATACACATGGACTTGTTACCTGTTTCTCAGACCAACTCTTAGCTAGCTGGAAGGGCATGGCCTGGTAGCTGATAGACCTAGGAAATAGGGCTATTAAGGATTTCTTAACCTTATGAGAATATATTGTAGTGGTAAATGAAATTGGTAGGTATTTCCATTGTATATAAAAGCATTCTTATGTGTAAGAATTATCTAAAAATCCAGACTAAGATTGTTTATTCCCAGCCTTGCATGTTGTTTCTCCTCCCAATCACTCCTCCTGCCAAAAAAAAAAAATACTAGAATTTAAAATTTCAATGTTATGATTTTTGAAAGCGTTCATTTTAGAGATATATTCAATTGAAAAACATTTCTCCATCATTACTCCTCACTCTTTGGCCAATGTCTCCATTCTATTTTTGATGCAAGTGTTTGCATCCAGCATCCATAAGGAGTGAAATCAGGTTTCACCATGGTTCGTTTCATTAAAAAACCTGGAGTTGACTAGGTTTTCTGCTCCCGTAAAGGTGAATATTATTCCACTAAATGTCCTTCAGCTATAAATGTGGATCACTTCATTCCGTTTATTTCCCTTGTAAATGGGTACATCATTCTGCAATCTCTTCTTCCTTGGTGTTTATAATTCCATTATATCCATTTTATATAAATTTAAATTCCTCCCTACTTCCTCTGAAGCAAAGAGATCAATGTGGTACATGACAATTTTATTACATCAGAGTATTCATTTCCTTCACAAAAGTAAATCACTGCAGTACAGTCACTCCCCTGTGAGACAACATACCCATGGATCATTGCATTACAGGAACTCTTTGCCTAAATACAGTTTGTATCATGTTACTTCTTCTGTAAGGTATACGATGACACATCTTTGTTGGCTCTGTATAAATGTTTACTCAGGTCTTTGTATATGTGTTCTGGGCAGCAATACCGAATACAACATGATTTCCACTGTACCATATTCATTTTCAAGTATGCTGTAGCCTTGTAAAAGCATGTTCTTCAAGTTTCTATGAAACCATATCCTCCATGCCTTTATTTTTTCCCCATTCTGCTTATTTCATTTTCTTCCAGTATACCAGGAAATAGTTAATGCTGAGGAAGAGGAGGAGGAGGAGGTGACAAGAAACATCTTTGCTTAAAACAGTGTAGTTTAGTGCTTTCCTACATTCTATCACTTTTGAGCATAATTCCTCTTCAAGCCAGATATGGAATGACCCTCCCAGTGGTGGGTTTCAAAAATTGTTCGAACCTACTCTGTGGGTGTGGCCTCCTTTGTGGGAGTGGCTTGCCGCCCATGTGACCAGATGGGAGTGGCTTGCCGCCCATGTGACCAGATATGAAGATGCCGACAACACTTGTCAGAACCACCTTAAATTACCTCACACACAGCACTGGCATGCATAAGAATATGATGTAAACTTGTTTTTTAAAAGGCATCTTTGGTTTGCGTTAAAACAGCTTCAACACACGCAATGTTCTGATTGCACCACAAACGCAGTAGTCATCCTTACCTTTCACAGAGACACTGAGTTTTATAAATATGAGCATGATAATGTAGATTAATCATATCCAAGGACCAGTGGTGGGTTTCAAAAAAAATTGGAACCTCTTCTGTAGGTGTGGCCTGCTTTCCGGGTCCATTGGTGGAACCTCTTCTAACCAGTCCGGTATATTTGATGAACCGGTTCTACCGAATAGGTGCAAACTGGTAAGAACCCACCTCTGGCCCCTCCCCATTAGTATTTGCATTCAGGCAGCATTTCTTTATTTCTTTAGAAAATCAGTTAACATACAGCTCTTCTGTTTTAAAAAAAATAGTTTTCCAAGGAGGGATTTGTAGGTTGGGTAGGTAAATAGATAGGCGGATAGATAGATAGATGAGAAAGAGAGAATGGGGAGGGAGGCAGTGAGGGGAGGAGATAACCATTGCTAAATCAGTGGTTTGCAAATCTGGCACCTTTAAGACATATGAACCTCAACTCTTCTGGCAGAGGATTTCCTTGTGTTTCACATAAGAGTTGCATGTTCTGAAAAGGGTTAAGAGATTGCTAGACTGCCACTGGAGGAAAATGGGGGATGAATTTGACTGGACATGACTTAGAGCTACAATTAAGGCCTACCTTATGATGGGAAAAGTGGTGAAACACTTTCTGTCTTTATTATGTATGCAGAGTGTCACCCAATGGCCCTGCTCAGGATCTCCTGGCCCAGTGGTGGGATTCAGCCAGTTCGCAACCTATTCGGGAGAATCGGTTGGTAACTTTCTAAATAGTTCAGAGAACCGATTGTTGGAAAAAAATCTCCTTTTGTTTTTTTCCACTTTACAGGGCTAATCCTGTAAGGAAGGTAGGAAGGAAACATTCTAGTGTTGTTTCTAGCCTAATCTTTATTGACCTGCTTACAGAAACTGCCTCTCCAATTAACCCTTATTACATTGTAACAGCTATGGCGAAGTGCCCATCCACCTGAGTGACCTTGAGTTGGCCAAGTCCACCCAGTCACATGACCACCGAGCCCCACCTACCCAGATAGCTATTAGGGCAGAGAAACGGTTGTTAAATTATTTGAATCCAACCACTGTCCTGGTCCCTCCTGGGACAGGAGGATTTGGTTGTTCATCTTCAGGACTGGTGCAGAGGAATTTGTGGAATGCCTGATGGACAAAGTCACTTGGATTCATTCCCAGGTGGAACCTATGCATGGTGCTGCTGGTCCACTAGAGATGGCTGGGGAAAAGTCTTACCTGGTTATCTGGGAATAGTTTGAGCCTGTTGGACCTTATGAAGTGAATAGTGTCCTTGATGAAATGAACAGTGTCCTTGATGCTAACCTGACAATTATCCCAAAGGTACTTTTTCAAAAGGCAGCTGGACTAAAGTACCTTTGGGATGGCTATGTTCTAGATGACTGAGAATCTCTATAGACACCTGTCAATTAGATCACTGTGCCACCTGGCTGGTAAAAGTATCCAGGATGGTGACAGACAAGTGGGTTCAAGCAGTGATAAATTCCTCACTGCAGGAGGGATCACTTTTGGGACCATTAAAGGAGGAGTTTTCCCCCTCCTTGAGAAGTCATCACTTGATCCCACCTGTGTAAACAATTTCTGTCCAGTCCCCCACCTTCCTTTTTTAGGAAAGATGCTAGAGAATGTGACTGTAATGGCAGCTCAACAGATTCCTGGATGAAGTGGATTTTCTAGACTCTTTCAAGTCAGGTTTTAGACCCAGTTATGGGGCATAAATGGCATTGTCATACTGGTGGATCTCCGGTGAGACCGGCATTGTGGGTAGTGCATCCATAGTAGTTGGTCCTTTGTGGTGTGCCACAGGGCTCAGTACTTTCTCCATTTGTTTTTAATATCCATATGAAGTTGTTGGATGAGATCATCTGCCTTCATGGATGAGATACCAACAGTACTCTGATGACACTCATAAACCTGCATCCTAGGTGCTCCACGTGTTGTTGTTGCTGTGCTCTTGTGGTGCCTGGAGAGGTCTGAATGGAGGACAACAGACTTCAGCTGAATGCTGGTAAGACAAATGACTAGTTAGGGTAATGAAACTTTTGCAGGAAAACAAGCAAGCTCAGAGAGCACCAAGGACTCTTCATTTCAATCCTGAGTTCAAATATTTTCCTTTATTGGAGCTCTAAGTTCCTGGACTTTAACATATTTAGTTCTGGATGGGGTTGTACTACCCTAAACAAACCTGCTATGCAACTTGGGAGTTCTCTTGGGCTCACAGCTCTTTCTCAATGAGCAGGGGGTAATCATGGCAAGGAAAAGCTTTGTGCAACGTTGTGTTATGCACCAAATGTGACCATCACTGGATCTCAGTCTCTCAAGGTCTGGTCATGACATGGTTAGACTATTGCAATGTGTTCTACATGGGGCTACCCTTGAAAAGTATCTGCAAATGTTAGCTGTTATATAACACAACTATGTAGGATAGTTCTTGGGGGCCCTAGGATGGCCCATGTTGTACCATTGTTCCACAAGCTGTGCTGGTTGCCAGTTTGCTTCTGGGTTCAATTCAAGATGTTGGTTATAGCATGGGTCTTGTTTATCTGAGGAACTGTCTTATCCTGATGGGATTAGCCCACCTACCCATAATGGGTGAAAAGGCATGTTGACACCCACAGGCAAGGAATTTCAGCTGAAGCAGTCCAGAAGAAAAGCCTTTTCTGCCATGGCACCTGACTCCTGGAACGTTGTGCCCCCTCCCAAGATAAGATCTGCATCCACTCTTTTGCCTGAAAGGGCTTGATGACCTGGTTCTGCTAACTTACCTGAGGCTCCAAAGGGAGAGTGTCATCCTAGAAGGGTTAATGGATTAGCCAGCCCTCCCTCCCTCCTGTGTTCACTATGTTCCCTTCCTTTCCATTTTGGCCAAATTGAAGTGAATTTTAAACATATGATCTTTATTTATTGTTTTAATGTTTTAGATAGCATTTCTATGGAACGGCTGTAAGTTGTCTAGAGTTGCCTTGGCAAGATGCAGGAGGGAGGGCATGGAAAATAGAGAGATGCAAACTTACGTGCAAGTTTGTATCTGCAGGTATGGTCAAAACCATCAAGATGTGGCTGCAATATTGTATAAGTAGTGTTTGTTGAAAGTTGAGATGGACCTTCATTCACACTTTTGAAGACTCCATCTTGACATTGCATGGTCCTTTTAAACTAATATATCTCCTACTGTAATTTCCCAGCTGGAAACGCAATAAAATAATTTTGATGTGATTTTTAAAAATGGTATTTTAGTTTGTACTAAAAAAAAAAGAAAATCCAGGGTTCGGAAACAGAATTAGTTAAAGACTGTATGATAAAGTGGGCCCAAAATTTTGAAGAACTAATAATGTTGGATACATGGGAAAAGATCTGGGTAAGAAATGTAAAGTTTACACAAGCCCAAAATTTGAGAGAAAACTTTTATAAGATGTTTTATAGATGGCATTTAGATCCTAAAAAACTGGCCTCTATGTATCTGAATTTACAACCTAAATGCTGGAGATGTGATTGTGCTGATGCTACATATATGGTGGACTTGTAAAAAGGTTAAAGCATTCTGGATAAAAATATGGTGGATTATGCAAAATGTTCTTAAAAAAGGATAAAGTTTACCCCTCAGTTATTTTTGTTAGGTATAATTACTGATTGTACAGTTGTTGAGATTAACCTGATTATGCACTTAATAACCGCAGCTAGACTGCTGGTGGCGCAATACTGGAAGAAGGAAGACTTGCCTACTATTCAAGAATGGACATTGAAAGTAACAAACCTAGTAGAGATGGCTAAAATATCAGCATATCTCAACGACCATTCAAACGAGAGATATAAACTGGAGTGGAGAAGATGGATTGACTATACTCAAAATAAATATGGGACTAAGAAATTCCAGATAGTTTATGACTGAAGAAACAAGGAATGATATAATTTGTTTAGAGCTAGCCTAGCAAGGAGGAGTTAAAGCTCAAATGAAAGATGATATTAACTTTTTTTAAAGTTTATTTTGGAATGTTTTTGTTAAAGATTTATACCCTGTATTGGTTCTGGGAAGACCGGGGGGGGGGGGGAGGTTGGGAGGGTAGGGTTTGGATGGGGAGGGTGGAGGGGAGGGAAGTAAATATTTGTAAAAGTTTTTTTTTTTCAAAATTCTCAATTAAAAAGAAAAAAAGAAAATCCCGAAGAGGAAAAAGAAAAAGAATGGCATCATCTTGTTATTTGGGTCTTATGAGGTTGCACTTTTTTTAAAAAAAGAAAAAGAAATTATAACCATAATACATTTTCCCCAATTAACTTTCACATGAAGCTGCATGCGTTATTATTCGATTTTCAGTCAAATACAAATAAAGCTCTAGAGTAAATTTATTTTTCAATCCATAGAGTAATGTTACTAATTAGTGATTAGAATATTGAAATACTAAACAAATATAGGGAAAATATTCACTTATTCAGACCAAGAAGGTAATTGGGTGACTTTAAGGAATGAAGGGTAAAGATGCAATCATGGAAATGATTATAATTTTGCTTGACTGGTATGTGTAAACAACACATCTATTTTTTTTTGTATGGGTGCATAATAACCCATAATAGAAAATTGGTCTTTACACATATGTTGTTAGGATTGCACATTTACTTCTAGAATTGAATGTTTTAAATCTGTCTCCACATTAAGTTTTTCAAAAATCCTGAAATAATTTTGCTAATTCCAATAATTGAACCCTGGGTAAGAATTCTACCAATTTAGATGGACCTTATCAATGAAAAGGAGACAAGATTTCAGATCTCTTATGGTCATCAGACACAACTTCTATTAATATGTTTAGTTCTTGTGAGTCTACTTGGCAAAGTACCAACAACCAATCTTCCAGGATGATAGAAAACAAGGAGAATGCTAAGTCAATCTGTGATCAGCAGATGGACAGCCTTATCACTACCCCCCCTACACACACACACACACACACACACATACACACACACACACACCAAAAAACAAAGCACCATTTCTCCTCTATTAAAATACCACTTTTAAAAAGTTTCATGTTATTTATAGGGCAAGAAACTCCTATTATCAATTTTATGATGATCTACAGTATATATTTGTCCACTCATGGCTGAATGAACATCCTGGATTTTCTTCCTCATGAGTCACCAATTGTTCTCCATCAGGGAATATTTTGTTATAAAATGGACCCGAGCTCATTCTCTAGAGAGAAGGCATGTAGACTATTGCTAGGGTGAAAGCATTCATGGGCTAAAAACAGGAGAAGAAAGAACAAAAATTTAAAGGCCTGAATGTTGACTATAATTTGACCCTACTTCTGACAACCCCACTTGATAGACAGGATCAGGAAATCCACCAAATAGTAAGATTACATCTACTGATGTTGAGATTGGCTATAATAACAGGATTTTGCCAATCTGATTGTTCTGTACCTCTTATAGTTCTTCTTATAATTCAGTGAATTATGAAGATGTCTTCCTGAGTGGCTCATGAATGTTCATTCTGGAATTTAAAAAATGCTTCAACATTTTCTTGGTTAACAGATCTAGCCTATCTCCATCAAGATCATCTTCCTTACTTTCTACAATAGCTGATCTCTTTAAAAGATCATTGAGAAGGTGGGGGGGGGATGATTCCCTTACCTTAGAACAATCTTTCATGCTCAGTTTGCACAATGGAAAACTATTGCCACTTCTTTGCCTTTTATTTTTCTAAGAATAAAGAGGAAAGAAATGTTCTGTCCATAAATATATCTATCTATCTTGCAGACATCGGGGGCAATAAACGAAAACATTATGGTTCTCCACAGCCTTTCAGGGCTGGTGCATTCCCACTTTAGCTTCAACAAGGTTACTTGCCTGAACTTGTAAACAATTTCAGAATGCTCAGATCATATTCTACTTACCAAGGAATTTTCACTGAGGTTTTCAAGCCAAATTGGTAGCTGCTTGTCTGGGATAGTATAAAAATTCCTGCAGGAAGTTGGACTAAGGAACTGCCAAGGTCCTTTTCAATCTTGTAAGTCTATGCTTTCCATAATTTCATTCTCCAATCTAGCTATTTTGCAGAAACATTTTAGGATGTCATTTCTTGTTTATTGAGATGCCCCTGCAGTAGTTTTCAAAACTAAAGACTGCCTCAAGTTGAAATCAACTCCTGATTCCATGACTATGTCCATTCAGTGGTCTTGGCAGCAGTCCACAAATATTTTGTCACTTATTTTTGTAAGCAGCCACGAGCCACTGAGAATGAGTAGGCGGCCATATACATTTTCTTAAATAAGTGAAAAGTACCAAGAAAAGTGAAGAAGTATGTTTTTAACGGGCAGTAGCATCATAGTCTTGCAGAAAATGAAAAATAGGATCTCCATTTTAAAGTTGTTAATATTTCAATCCACATTTAAGAATGCGGTCTATGGATACTGAAGTGCTAAACAGAGACAGAGATGAGGAAAAACAAGTTCATCAGGAGGCAGAAAGCAAGGATGTTTCTCCATATCTATCAACCCATTCAAGAGGCCAAAAGAAAACCATGAAATATTTCTACACTATTAAGTGCCCACAAAGAGCAAGGAATGCCTTTGTTAGCTAGAGTTTTTCCCCTGGAAATATTCACTTGATTTCCAGACATTTAATCCTCATGCCTTTCTTAATAAAAGATAGTTCTGTACAGCATGCAAAAACACATTAAATATGAACGGCCTTTAATAATGTGTGAACAGATAACCACAAGTACCAAGGCATTTGCTTAACAAGAAACAAAATCATACAAGGCAGACTCTGCCAAGAGATAGAAAAATAAAGAACTTACTTAAGAAGCTGTCTACATAAATGAATGGAATTGTGTTTGGTCTTTAAAAATTGAGAATTTCTATATACTTTCTGACATGTCCTTTGATTAGTATATAAAAATGTAATGAACCATACTTTGCCACAAGATAAGCCACTTTTAGGAAAGATTGGTTCACAGATTTCAAAGAAATGCCCAGAAATTTAGTAGATTACCCACTGCTGCCACCTGGTTCCCCTGTAGTGCCAGCACTGGCCCTTTATAAACAAAAATTTCCCTCACCTCAGGAAGCAGGTGTTCTGAGGTTGACTTTAAAAATAATTGCCCTGTTACCTTGGTCCAACTTTCAAGTATCTTCCAGTGTAATTTCACGTTGCCAAATCAAAATGTCTGAATCCAAACACAAAACAAAACAAAAAAACAAAAACCCAACAGCCAGCATGGTAAAGCATTCTTTGCCAAAGGTTCCCCAATGCAGTTTTGTCATCGTTCTAGCCTCTGTACACATAAATATATGTGAAAAACCTTGTGTGTTCCTCATCAGTTATGGTCAGAATGAAACCTCAGTTTTTGTTCTCAGTGAAGATGATAGGGATTTCATAAGGAGAATCAGAGGTGGGTTCCTACCAGTTCGCACCTATTCGGTAGAACCGGTTCGTCAAATCTACCGAACCGCTTAGAAGAGGTTCCACCAGTGGACCCGGAAAGCAGGCCACACCTACAGAAGAGATTCCAAAAAATTTTGAAACCCACCACTGGTCCTTGGATATGATTATTCTACACTATCAAGCTCATATTTATAAAACTCAGTGTCTCTGTGAAAGGTAAGGATAACTACTGCGTTTGTGGTGCAATCAGAACATTGTGTGTGTTGAAACTGTTTTAACACAAACCAAAGATGCCTTTTAAAAAACAGGTTTACATCATATTCTTATGCATGCCAGTGCTGTGTGTGTGAGGTAATATAAGGTGGTTCTGACAAGTGTCGTCGGCATCTTCATATCTGGTCACATGGGCGGCAAGCCACTCCCAGCCGGTGACATGGGTGGCAAGCCACTCCCACAAAGGAGGCCACACCCACAGAGTAGGTTTGAACCATTTTTGAAACCCACCACTGAGGAGAATATTTGTAGCCTAGGGCTGACATGAAGGGTCCTTGCTGCTCACTGACCTTGCTTGTTTTCTTGCAGACATTTCATTACCCAAACTAGGTTACATCATCAGTGCTAGTAAGAAGTGCTGCTGGCTGTCAGTTTATATTCAAGTGGCTTGCCTGTCAGTCTTGTTGGGGGGGACTTTATCAAAACATCCCTGACCATTCAACTCAATAGAGCACAACTAACACAAACCCTAAAAAGAATTACACTATCATGCATCATGAATATCTCAGAAACCATAACAGACTACTATAACTAGTGGTGGATTGCAAATATTTTTACTACCAGTTCAGGCTCGCTCCCGCGTGTGTTCACGCACATGCACATTGTTTCTGCACCTGCACAGAAGCGTCTGGGTGGGAGAGTGGGGCCTTCCACCACCACTACTACTGGTTCAGCTGAACTGGGCCAAACCGGGAGCAACCCACTGTCAGCTGAAAGTTCATGATCTTGTCCCCACACCCACAAATCCATCACATGGTCCAATCTTCTTTTTCCATGCTGGCATCTCCACCCAGCTGGTTCCGGTCAGGTGCAAAGGTGCAGAGACAAAGAATAACCTTGAGCTTCTAGAAAGAATTTTTTTTATTTTGAAAACAACACATTCTATCTCTTGCTATCCCCTACCCTTTAATGAATATGCATACTAAAGATGAATCTAGAAGAGAGAGTGTGGCAGGCCAAAGATTCTTAAAGGAACCGCTGCAGGTCTGACACCCACCCCTGACTACAACCACATGGAACCAGCATAGCACACAAGCCAACTAAAGCTCTTCAAAACATCCTACACAGACCTAAAGACCCAACAACCTCATAAGGAAAAACAAGAGTCGTCTACAACATATAAGGTAAGGACTGCAACAACCACTGTGTAGGACAAACAGGCAGAAGATTGGAAGAACGCATCCACGAACCCCAACCAGCAGTCAGAAGACATGATGAAAATTCTTTCATTTCACAATATATAGACAGATTTAACCATAGTTTCAGTTGGGAAAATGTGACTATTCTAGACCAAACCAAGTCCAAAAATGCCAGGGAATTTCTAGAAACCTGGCACTCTGACTAATAAGCCATCAATAGACACATAAACATTAACATCTGTGGACCATGCAAAAGGGACTATCACCAGTCCTAAAAGGGACCAAAAAACCTAAGCACTTCTCCACCAACAATCAGCACCCAGATTTGCATAGATTAACTCCAAAGTTAATTTCAGATCAACAATCAAGTAAAAAATGCCCCAATCAAGAAACTGCCAAAGAAGCCAACAGACCAACCAAAGACTCTCTAAGACCTTCCCCACCAACACTGAAAGCCAAACCAGTAGAATATAAACTGACAGCAAACTACACTCCTTATTAGAACTGATGATGTTACCTAGTTTGGGCACTGAAACATCTGCAAGGAAACAAGCAAGCACAGAGAGCACCAAGAACCCCTCACAGTAGGGATTTATTTGTAGTATTGGTTGTATTGGTATCTTTTGTTTATAGACTTCATTGATTCCTTTTCATTATAAACAAGAGCCGTGCTTGTGTATTTATTATGGCTCGAGCAATCATAAGGAGCCAATGCCAGGTTGCAATATATAGTATCTGTATTATTGCATTCACCTGCAGAAATGCACTTTGAGCATGTATGAGTAAATGGCAAAGCATCTGTGTGAACAGCTGTAGATCCCTAGGTGCACAAGATGATCAGGAATTTAGTACCATAAAAGACCAAATTATGCATAGGGACTGCACATGAGCAGCTATTTACATACCTACCACTTCTTCTCAACAAGCAGGTGTTGGTTGCAATATTGTTGAAGCCTGTCTCCTACCGTATGATCATTCAGATCTTGCATAACTGAGCAGAACTATAAACAGACATCAAAAAGATATGTTTTCAAGCCCCTCTCTAACATATGCTTAGACCTATAGTGAGGGGCAGGTATTTTTTAAGTGATTAATTTAATGGAAAATTTAAAATTCCTGTACCTGAGGAAATTTCTGAATTTAACAACAACAACAACAACAGTGATACCCATTGTCATCAGGGCACTTGGTACCATGTCCAAGAATTTTATAAAACACATCAAGGAATTGCATCTTCCTGCAATAACATCAGCGGAACTGCAAAAAAACTGTGCTACTCGGAACATCGTACATCTTAAGAAGGTACTTGGTTAATACCTAGGACAATGGCAGCCACCCGTATCAACCATTAGCACGAGTCGATGGTATTTGTGACACATTTCTAAATGTTCAGTTGACTGAGTTTCATGTTTAATGAACAAAGTATATAAATAACAATAACAACACAACACGCCAGATATCATGGTTGTAGAGGGCTGAAGTGTACAGTTTATTGATATGGCTGTACCCAGAGATGCCAGAGTCGAAGAAAAAGAACTAGAAAAAATCATGAAATATTGCGACTTGGCCATCAAAACTACATGGCTATGGATGAAACACGTAATAGTGATACCCATTGTCATCGGGGAACTTGGGACCATGTCCAAGAATTTTTCAAAATACATAAAGAATTTGCAGCTTCCTGCAACAACACTAGCCGAACTGCAAAAAACTGCACTACTAGGAACATCATATATTTTAAGAAGGTACTTGGTTGATACCTAGGATGCTGGCAGAAACTCGTATCAACCATCAGTACCAGTCAATGGTATTTGTGATGCATTTTTGAATGTTCAGTTGACTGAGTTTCATCTTTAATGAATAAAAGAAATAACATCAGGTGATGCACAAATTGAAGAGAAACAAATAATGAAATACTATCATCTGCAAATTGAAGTTGAGTGATTGTGGAGGAAGAAAGCAATGGTTGTACTAATAGTAATAGGAATCCTTGGAGCAATACCCAAAGGATTGCCTAGATACATGGAAATTTTAAACTTACCAGACCTGAATATTCTGAATTTGCAAAAAACCACCTTACTTGGAACTGCCTATATACATTACCTTAAATGCTGTTAGGTCCTTGATTAGGACTTCAATTGTTAAGTTTTTAGCAATCACAGATTGTGAATTGAATTTAAGATTAAATCAATAATAATAACAATAAAAATAATTCAATTGCAAAAAGCAGCTTTACTGGGAACAGCTTCCATCCTGTGACAATATCTGTAACACCATCAAACATCCACATCTGCCTATCCCAGGTCCTTGCTAAGGACTCGATAGGTAGACAAAACCAGTCTGAACATCTGGTTGACTGTAATAACAACAACAATAACAATAATAATAACAACAACAATAGCAACAACTTACTTTTTAAGGGAAAGGGTATAACCAAAACCTTTTGTGTAGTCATTAAAGCTAAATTCCCAACTGGTTTGCCTTTGAATATTTCACTTCAAATAATAAACAGAAGCATGAATGATTGCCTGTTCCTTCCATCAAACGAACTTCCAATGTGGACATGACACATGAGGCTAGAAATCAGATGCTAGTCTAACATTCTCCTTGAAATAATGGTTGCTTATAAGTAAGACATTTTTGTATGGAAAAAGCCATAAATTATCTGAGTTGCTAAAACTGGCCATCTTTAACATGTTCATCAGAGAAGTTGCATGTCATTTGATTCATTGATTTTGTAACAGTTGTATCCACAATTCATAAAAGGAAGGGGAAAATTTCATTCCAGACTGGTTAATGATTTAGGATTTCAGATATAAATAATAATATTCAAATATTTAATTTTTCTTTTTTTTAAGTGTTTAGGTTGTTGCATTAAAAAGAAAAAAAAGAAAGTAAGAAGTACCTAAAGGGTCAAGACAACCTCATTGTGAGATACCAAAATTGGAGCTATATATACATATATACATGCATACTCATCAACAAAAGAGTACGAAGAAAAATGCATTGTGCAGGGAAAGAAAAAGAAAAAAAAAAGAATATCTACAGGGAAAGTTCAAGCATTAGGGCCCTCACAGTAGGAAACTGGTCACATGGGTAACATAATGAAATTTTACTGCAAAATATCCCTTTTTTCTTATTTGAAAAGACAAATTATTAGCATTTTTAAACAATTTCAATATGTTTAATGGCTGAAAGTTAAGCTCAAACTGTTCCGCTGACTGGATAAAGTGCTAGGTCTGTAAACAGGAATCTTAAGTTACCCCAAGAGTACACTCATTTTAAATTTTACTTGAAAGCGGGATGTACGTTTATTACAATTTCAAACAAAATGCTAATGCCATTAAACAAATGAGGTTTAGGCAAATTAACTGCATTTTAATATTCTGAAAGCCTATGATATAGGACATTGTGTTACGAAACATTGGCTAGAAGTATCAGTTGCAAGTGGGATTTTCATTGCTGTGAATCTCAGGAGAATATTTGTAATTAGTATCATTTGCCTAATACTTCAGGTTAATTAGAATATTTAATTGAATAGCTGTAATCTTCAGAGATGACTATATTATGATCAAATTAGTACTATCACAGCACACGCTGATCACTGCTGCAGCCTGCCTCACTTCTGCTAGCTATTCAGCCCTCTGGAGCATTCAGCAACATAAGAAAAAATCTGTTTCTTACACTTTTGAATTTTAATGATCCATTTGAACTCTGCCATCAACATTTAATTATTCTAGGAAAAAAAAAGTCCCAACCATGGGTCCCATATGGCATGTTGGCAAATACACTTGCCCACACTGGAGCCTGCTCCTCTTCCAGCAGTTCAATCTCTGGGAAAGGACTGAGCAGAACTTTCTTCTTCTTCTTCTTCTTCTTCTTCTTCTTCTTCTTCTTCTTCTTCTTCTTCTTCTTCTTCTTCTTCTTCTTCTTCTTCTTCTTCTTCTTCTTCTTCTTCTCCTCCTCCTCCTCCTCCTCCTCCTCCTCCTCCTCCTCCTCCTAGGTTACTAGGCTACTACTGAAACCTCACTAGAGATAGATGAATTGATTTTGATAATATTACAAAGGATTTAATTCTCTAAGATCTCTTGAACAATTATACTATGCACAGAAAGTTTGAAAGAATCAGGTGCCTCTGTCACCAACCCTCTTTATCTTACAAATACAATTTCCCTCTTCTTTTATAGGTTTGCACATACAAATCCCCAGTACAGCCACAGCACAGATGTTGAGTTCTTGACCTTAGAAGTTGTGGATTTTTTTCTTATGCAGACTTAGTAAATATTTTAAGGGGTTAAGCCTCAACCATTGTTGTGAACATTAGAAAGCAGTTGAATCTCATTATATCAAACTCAGGAGCAAATTCTCATTCTGGAGAGGGAGGGAGGGAGATGGAGGGAGGGTGGGAGGGGGAAGCGAACTTGGGAGAAGCATTCATGTCACAAAGACACATTGTTTACACACAGATGTGGCTAGCTTCAAAGTGCTTTCCCCTATGGATATGAAAGCTCATGAGGTCAAATGCACACGGCAAAGCAAATGAAATTAAAAACTGAAAACCATCTTCAAAAAGAGTGCACTGACACAACAACCTAATTCGCCCCCATGAAATCTCTCTTTCAGTGATATCACCCTAACATGAATTCTTTTGGCTAATTGAACCATCCTTTGTAATGACACGGAAGAATATTTAGGCATTGTGCTCTTCTGTATTCTTGCAAAACAGCCTTGGCACTGCGCAGGTGAACATTTCAGTACTGATACAAAAAGCTGTTCCCATCAATCTTAAACTCTAGGCTTCCAAAAATGGAGAGATAACCCTACGATATTTCAATCCTTCCTGCATGATCCCACCTGTTCTTGTGAAAGCTTTGCCTTCTCACAAAAAGTAAAGGAGAATGGAAGTCCATCACTAATGAACAATATTTTGCTCAACACAAATGTAAGGTGCTTATGAATGGCCCATTTGACTAGTATTAGAATAACAGCTTTTTAAAGTCCAAGCTTATTAGTTTGCTAAGATGCAGACTCTTCAAATTGGGATACTTGATTTTTAGAATTGCTCAGTAAAATGTAATCTGATTGACACATATATACATATGCTTGCTTCATGCATTGCGTAAATATATATGTAAGGAGTATGATGAATGTATAATGATGGCTCTTCATTCCACCATTTTACCAAGATTTTCCCCTACCTCAAGCCAAAATTCTATATGCGTAGGTACTTGTTTAATATTTCATTTCTTGTCTGCAAAGTCCAACTCAATATAAAGCAACAGCTTTCACAAGTATTTTGGTGAATAAATGGGAACCTAAAGCAACAATGTTGAGATGACACACATATCTTTTATGTACATTATATAAATTATATTATTATCACTTAATGATAATTATAAAAGTATTTGCTAGTAACAATATTCTTTAAAATTGCAATTATAAATGGAATAGAATCAGACAGAAAAAATTATTAAGCAGAAATTCAGGATTTCTCCCCTATTTTTATAGGGTTTCCTTTTCCCGATATAAATTTTACACCTAAAATTTAAAAGCATTTATCATCAGCTGTTATATAATCTCTGATTTTCAACAATTAACCTGGACATACCATCTTCTTAAAATATATTCATCTTTATAAAGGGAAAAAATATTTCTACCTAAATACTAAATTTATCATATCTCTCTACTTTTTAAAAAGAAGTCTTTGGGAACCTAGAACTATATATTCTTCTATCTATTAAACAGATGGCAAATAAGATTGTAAACATATTTGTTTCATACTGAACAGATAGTTTCTGGCATAATACTAATTACCAAATTAAATGACTGACTTTTTGTGTCACATTAGAATGAAAGCCATTCTGGAAGTTTGTTTTAGGGAGTTATTTACTTTGACAAGAATATGAAATGAAAAAGCTGTTAAATGTTTTCCCAACAACATCATGCTCTGGATATTATGTCTTTTTTTCCCTTTACTTTTTAACTTTGCATTTTTTTATAATTCATCTGTACAAGTTTCGTTGCAGTCACTACATTACAAAATATATGTGCATTTAATCCATTTCCAAGAGCACCATACTTTTCCAATCTCACCCTATATGTGTGTGATATTTTTAGGCAAGTATACATGAGGTTTATATTGTTTTTCCTTGTTTCTTTATAGGCATAAAGAACTAAAGAAAGGTAAATATTAGGGGAATGATAATTGCATAATTTATAGAGGCTATTTTATTTTTCAGTAGGTTGTTTTGAATTTTTAATAATTGCTGGTATACCAGAAAAATATGTATACATTTTGATCCAATTATGAATTGATATGTGAGGGAGGAGGGGGGAGACAGAGAGACAGAGGGAGAAATCACATTGGCTTTATTTTTTATTAAACAAATTACATATGTTTCATTTAGTTTTTGATATCAACAGCATAGCTTCAAGATTCCATCAAGGTGCAACAGGTCAAGTCAGTGTTTATTAATTTGTTCCCCAATTCCAGATTCAACTATAATATTATTTTGATGATAATGACCAAGATATGTGCATATAAGATAACTTTTTGTACATTTATAATTAATTATACAAATAATTAATTAATGCAATTAATTATACATAATTATCAATACATGTTTATCTGTTGATATAATTAAAAAAATATATGGAATATAAATTATCATTATTCTGCACATTCTTTTAAATCAGGTTTCTATTAAACATATTTAAAGGTACAAACAATCCAAAAAGCCATATTTGGGCATAGATGTTTTTCTATCTTTGTATTTGTAAGCAATAGCCTGGCAAATTACTGAAAAATAACTGAATAATCACAAGGAGAAAGCATTTAAGTTTTAAGCCTTGCAAAGCATCTGAGTTTAAAGCTATTTATTTTAAGAATGTCATGAAAATGGAAAAAGCTAATATCAAAAACATCTATTTGTATACTTCCAACAAGGTGTATTTAGTCCTCTGTTTTTGGTCCTTAGTATTTAACAGCTCACCCTCTCCTAAACAGAACTAATCTTACTCCAGAATTTTTTTAGGGGAATAAAACAGGAAGGGAGGGAGGGAGGAAGGAAGAAAGGAAGGGAGATAGGAAGGAAGGAAGGAATAGAAAATTATATTCTAAGTTACTCTTAACAAATTTTAAATAAGCCAATTATTAATTAGAGATAGAGTACCTTAATATGAATAGGTTTCAGAAATGTCAAATATTAATTCATTATGAAAATAAAGTGGATTTTTGTGGTTTAATATATTGCGATGGTTCTTTTCTTTAATGGAAATATTTACTTTAACTCACCAGCCTAACAATATCTCTTCAGTTTTAAGAAGAAATTCCCTTAGGAAGGATTCATGGTGTGACATATTAGTTCCAAAGGAATTCTTGAGGGAATAGTTGATTGTGTAGTGAGAGTAAGGCAGATTACCTTTTAGAGTTATTCAGGAACCATTGACTAATCAAAAGAGGCTGAAGCATTTTATAAAATCCACAGTGAGATGGCATTTGGAAGTACCTCAGGTAGACACTTCCTTAATTCAGATGGGGGGGGGAGAAAGAGGAAGAGGAGAAGAGGACCAGACTTGTGAGATTCTATTATAATACATGGTCCTAAGTTTTAGCTTTCTTGCAGAGTTGATTTCCTAGTGTATTCTATCTATAGGGCCTGACAGCGTGTCCCTATTGCCTAAAATATAAACAGATAAACATATTTCAAATCTGTTTATCTGTTTATATTTTAGGCAATAGGGACAAGCTGTTAGGCCCTATAGATAGAATACACTAGGAAATCAACTCTATAGGAAAGCTAAAACTGAATTTGCTCTTCTCTTATGAAAAGTGTGTGTGTGTGTGTGTGTGTTATTTTTAAAGAAATTATTCTCTTTTTGGCCTCCAATGTATTTTCCAAGGCAGCTCACATCATCAATGCATACACAATGAAAAAATAAAATAAAAATAGAGGAAATGAATGCACAATGAAAACAATAACATAGAGCAAATGAGAACAACCAGGTCAGTTAAAGTACAATTCCATAAATAGAGCAAACAATCCAAAATTCTGTGGGTAAAAGAGAAATACTAACGGTGGCCAAAAAAATTAAACAGAAGAGTCAGTCCAGCTTCCTATGGAGATATCCAATCAAATTATAGTAAATTAGAGTGCCGAGGAATTTGTACGGCAGCAACAAACCTGCCCAACCATCAATTTAGTGTGTACGTTAACAATGAGTATTTTAGCACGACCAGCAACCCAAAAAAGCAAGGTTTCAAACTGTATATATCTTTAGTGTGAGAATTTCAAACAAAAAGTGCCTACCTCTCTCACTATATCTTCACTCCCTTATGGTCATATGAGTGATGAAAAGTAGAAATGCTATTATATTAAAATATATATTGAAATAAAAAAGAACATATTCAATAAATAATAATTATAAAAAAATACATTCATATTTTGAAAATTTTGCATCATTTTATTACATTTCAATATTGTATGAGATACATACATACATACATACATTCACACACACACATTTTTTATTCTAAGCAGGTTTAATGTTTCTGAGAAGTGAAAAATAATTTACAAATGTTCAAATTAAAGAAAGATTACCCATTCTAATCTACCCATTCCTTAGCATATAGCAGTATCCTTTTCTAGGTTTATTTTATGTTGAAGAAAAAGATTTTTAAAATCTTGCATAATTCTCTTAAAAATAATGTTGGAGTTTGATATTGAAAGCAGTATCAAAATTCTTGCAAAAGACGTGGCTCTTTGCATTGATAGTACATGTGAATTTGGTCTGCGCTTCCTGTTAAATTGGGGAAATTAATAACATGAAATAGATGGAGAAGACATTAAAAGACTTAAGTAGTGACCTGCCAGAGCAGAAAATACCCCTTTACCTTTCATATTCACTGGAATTTTCCTTAATGGACACCTTGCTTGAGAAACATTTTGGGGTAACCAATATTTCTTTTTCCAAAATTCAAATGTACAAACTAGGAGGAGGGGAATTGATTGCTTCCAAGATACTTTAGAAAACTAAAGTTTGATCTAGCCTCATGAATGGAAAATTATTGATATCTGTAAAATCTGATAAATTTTTAAAGGTTCTGTTAGAAAATTGAGATCTGTCAATGATCAATTTTGGGCATTATTTCCAGTATTTTTCATGTTGTATGTCTTTCTTTGGTCAGTATAAAACTGTATTATGCAAGTAACGCCTATGGACTTTTTCTTAATATGAAATAATTGAATCAAGAAACATGATTTCTGATTAAAAGTATGATGTATCCCCATCCCCTAAAGACCTATTCTGGAATAAAATAATAGGAATGGATTGGAAACTTGAATATTATTATTAAGAATCTTCATGAAAAATTATTCTCAGCGTGAGAAGGAAGAAATACAATATTACAACATAGCATAATATTAGATATTAAAATTAACACCTAGAAGGTAGAAGAAACATCAACTATAGTATCAAATATCCAAAATAAACAGAGTAGTAATATGTTCCTAAAATAAATACTATAAAATGATATCATTTTATATCATATATATATATATATGTGTGTGTGTGTGTGTGTGTGTGTGTGTGTGTTATATTTGTGCTGATAAATAAATAAAGGGAGACTAGTATAGATCTATTTCAAGCTATTTAGCTCTCATCAGCTAGCCATACCCTTACTAGGAATGGCTAGCTGATGAGAGCTAAATAGCTTGAAATAGATCTATACTAGTCTCCCTTTATTTATTTATCAGCACAAATGTAACAAATGTAACAAAAAGGCAACAGTAAAAAAATATTGGGTTCTGTCTGGATGGTCTCTTGTGACGAGCCGAAGGACAGAGAATGGAAATAGTGATCTTCCTCCTCCCATATTTGGGCATACCGGGGGTTGTAATATATATATGTGTGTGTGTGTGTGTGTGTGTGTGTGTGTGTGTGTGTGTGTGTGTGTGTGTATACACACACACATACATACATACATGCATACACATACACACACACACATCTAATTGCAAGATCCATTCAGAAAATTATTAATAATAATAATAATAATAATAATAATAATAATAAAATCAAATCCTCTGATGATGCCAAATGCAGACTTTGCAAAGAAGCTGATGAAACTGTTGATCACATATTCAGCTGCTGTAAAAAAATCACGCAGACTGATTATAAATTGCGGCACAATTCAGTAGCACAAATGATCCATTGGAATTTGTGCAAAAATTATAATATTAAAACAGCAACAAACTGGTGGGAACATCAGCCTGAAAAAGTCACCGAAAATCAGATGGTCAAGATCTTGTGGGATTTCCGTATACAAACCGACAAAATATTGGCGCATAATACACCAGACATCACACTGGTTGAGAAAAATAAGGTCACAATCATAGACATCGCAATACCAGGTGATAGCAGGGTCGCCGAGAAGGAATTTGAAAAAATCGCAAGATACCAGGACTTAAAAATCGAAATTCAACAACTATGGCACAAACCAGCAGTGATAATTCCAGTGGTAATTGGCACACTGGGTGCTATTCCAAAAGCACTGGAATTACATTTAAAACAGTTAAAAATTGACAAAATCAACATCAGTCAAATGCAAAAAGCCGCACTGCTTGGATCTGCACGCATATTACGAAAATACGTTATGATGTCCTAGGCCCCTGGGTGGGGCCCGACTAGTAACCAATGCCAAATCCGGCGAAACAACTGGCCGCTGTGATACAATTGTATAATAATAACAATAATTCAATGATTATGGCACAAACCAGCAGTGGTAATTCCAGTGGTAATTGGCACACTGGGTGCTATTCCAAAAGCACTGGAATTACATTTAAAACAGTTAAAAATTGACAAAATCACCATCAGTCAAATGCAAAAAGCCGCACTGCTTGGATCTGCACGTATATTACGAAAATACGTTATGACATCCTAGGCCCCTGGGTGGGGCCCGACTAGTAACCAATGCCAAATCCGGCGAAACAACTGGCCGCTGTGATACAATTCTGTTGTTGCAAATAATAATAATATAATACTTTTATTATTTTCAGTAATATCAACTGAACTAAAATATTATGAAGATTAAAAATTAAAACATTTTAAAAAAATTATAGGAACAAAGATTATCTGAAGTTGAGAAAGTATGAATATAGGAACAAACTGAGTTTTCAGGTTCTGGAATGTCAAATTGCCAAACTCTCCCTGGGTATTTTAGAACCTAGTTAAAATAGGTCTAGGAAGCGAGTAAGAATCATATATCTCATATTCTGGAAGAATGTCTGATTGGGGATCCTCTGCAGAATATAGAAAGCTATCTTAGAAAGAAAGAGATGATAAAAGTTAAGAAGAGAAAGGTAGAATTAGTAAAATTGTAATTATCTTCTTTCTTCATATGTTATTTCAACTAAATTATAGAATGCCAGAAAAGGAATCTGGTCTTGTTTCCAAAGTGAAAACAATACATTTGGAAGTCCACATTTTTCAGTGTTGCAATTTCATCTTTTTCATCCATAGTAAACAATTATTGGGGGTTTTCCTGAAAAATGCTCAAATTTCACAATGCTTTATAGTTCTCAAAAGATCTCTTATTCTTTTTTTATTATTATTTCTTTCAGATCAGATTTTTTATTATTATTTATTTCAGATCAGTCTTGATGCCTGATGACTGCCTAGACAAGTCCCTGAAGTTTTCTTTGGCAACATTTTCAGCAGTGATTACCTACCATCATCTTCCTAGGTTTAAAAGAGGTTAAATTGTCCCAAAGTCACCCATCTGGCTTTGTGCCTAAGGTGGGAGTGAAACTCAACGTCTTCTATTTTTTAGGCTGACAACTTCTGACACCAAACTATTCTGGAATGAATCATTGATATTTAACTGTCTTCTGTTTTATTGGCAAAAGGCATACAGATATAGACTGAAAGATAGTGAGACCATCAAAAAAAAAATTTATTTTTTTATTTCCCAAAGAATCTTACTATATATGAGCAAGACTGATGTAATTGAATATATAGATCAGCATTTTTTTGTAATACAGGTTCAGTTCAATAGAATTATCAGCATATGAAACCACTAAATGATCTTGTACACTGACAAGACAGAGAACTACCCAGGAGTGAGATGCATAATCATTAGTCTTTTTGAAGCAGTCAGAGTTACAAGGTCAGTTACACTGCTAATATATTTGAAAAACTCCTGTCTTTCTGATGTCATGTGTGCCTAAATTTGTAGATTTTTATAAATCACTATAAACACTTGATTCATTTTTAATTTATGCTATTACCAGACAGAGCTTCATCATCTTCTAACGAAACACACTAATGTGCCTGTTAATTGTTAGAAGTATAGCTCAAGTTACTTCATTATCTTTCTCCCCTTTTTATTACCATATTATTATGGTTCATAACAGAAGTTCAGGCAAGATTTACTACTAATAGGAAACATGCCATCTCTGTGTGTGTGTGTGTGTTTGTGTGACGTGTGCACATATGTGCATCTGTGTGTGGACATGTGTGTTTATGCATTTTTTTATTGTCCTACTTTATTAGATAACCTGGGGACACAATAAACTACTCAGTTACCAAATAGTTAAGATGTTAAATATTATACTTTGTTCCGTCTCAACAGTTTAGGGTAGTCAATAAAGAAATAAAACATACAAACATAAATTTGAATTCAGTTGAGGCAATCCCTCAAATGGAAAGACATTACCTTCACTTTGTTTTCACTAAATTTCAAGTCAAAGGTCCTGCCATCTTATGTGTACATACTCGGATGTATATCTAGTTAAATTTAAAGTGCAAAGTATTGTAGTCTTACACAATTCCTTGGGAGCAAGTTAATGGACTAAAATTACATTTACTTGCAGTAATGGGATGGTGGTCTCAGAATAGACTTTAATAAAGGGAAGATAAAGTATTTTTGTTTCAATCACTAAGAGGCAAAATTCCTCATATAATTTTTATGGGTGATCACCATCCAACTTCCAGTTCTAAAACATCCTGAATATAAATATACCAGCTTCACTCATAATTGAAAGGAAGTCAATTGTTTTCACTATCACTATAAGAAGGCCACTGAATTTCAGGTCTGATATTAGAAGAATATGATGATTGCTGTTCCTATAGAGATCCAACTGTATATCTACTTATTTTTTCTCTCTTTTGATGTCTTGTATTTTGTCCTTTGCATGTCTGTAGAGTAATAAGCAAGCTGTATATGCTTTGAACTTCAGGCTCTAGGTTAATATTTCATTTATATCAGTATTGAATTTCTATGCCTCGGAACCTAGCAAGAGTCTGCAGGAGTCATCACCCAAAATATTTATAGACAAATATTTGCTCACTTGTATCAGAATAATCCCATGTGAAGATCTTCTAAATATTATCTCTAAAATTTAAGTCACCTCTAAGCCTGAAATATCACATATAGACCACTGTTAGGCTTGGAGATTTCATCCAAACCTCTGAGTCAAAGTTTGTTTTTGTCAAATGTCAATTTCTCACTATTGAACATTCCATTTGGCTTCCTTTTAGTTATACCTGTATGGAATTTGAAAACAAAGCTTATCCATCTTTATATTTATAGCAAAATAATTCACTTTCATGCTGTTGATTCATTTCAAGTAAGAATTTGGATAAAGACTGATGGATACAGTGTTATCTTTTCTCCTATTTCACCTTTAAAAATAGAAAGACGGATTCTTTATGAGAGTCATTAAAACAGAGTCCATAATAGTATGCACCATTCCCCCCTCCTATAACATGATTTTTGAACCAGTTCATCTTTTTTATTACTCCTTGAAAGAAAAATCACTTTTTCAAAAGGTTAAAGAGGTTTTGAGTGCCTCCCTTTTCAGCAGATTGAGGGAAAAATCATTTTTGAAAATTTAGTTAAATAAATATATTTACGTTTGCATCATTGGAATTACTGATTTACGGTAATTAAATTATAGACTGAAACCCCAAGTGCTGTTTAATGTAGTGAAACTAACTGTGGCCTAATATATACAGTATAATTCCATATTGGAATAGAAGCATAAAAAAAAAAGATGCAAAGTTATAAATGCTCAAGAGAGCACAAGTCCTAACTTAGTAGGAATTTGTCATAGTATGTGGCATAGAATTGGAATTTATCAATGACTAACCCATTAAATCTTGTAGATTTTTTTAAAAAAATCTGTATAGAATTACCTTCAGTTAAAAGTACATTTGTCAGATGGTTATCTTAAGTAGTATCCGGACTGAGTTGTAAATTTTCTTTTTTTTTTTTACTTTTTTAATTGGATGTTCATCTTATGCTTTTAATATTCATTTGATTTGCATAAATTAAATTAAGACAGACAACCCTATTGCAACTGCATGGTTATATATTTTCTAAGTATTTGAGAAACACACATACACACACACAGAGAGACATACCTATAACCGTGAAAATATATATACATATATACATACACATACACACACACATACACAATTTGATTTTGGATTTCAGTGGCATATTCTTCAGGGACAGAAGGTAAATTACAGATATGGAAAGGAATGTATGAGGATGCCCTCCAATGCATTAAACTGTGCCAGTGATAACAGAATTTTCTGGTAATGCCTTTGAGAAATAATGCTGTGTAATGAGTGCCAATAGCTTAGAAGCAGTAATAAAAATGAAAAGAGGAAACTTTCACATTTTCTTCCCCTAGTCCTTTCAATGGACTCTGCATCAGACTGCCTTTGAAGTCCACTTGAAGGCTGTAATTTGCACCAAATGCAGTCTCCCTTTTGAAATTTCACTCTCTGTTATATCACACCTATCCTATTGGCTCTGTGTTACAATTCAAAGTGCTGGTTTTGAACTGTACAGGCTGTGGTGTATCCAATTTTCATAAAGCAAGGGGACCCAAGACCAGAAAACATTTTCAGCTACTGCTTTATGGAATATTCTTCCCTTAGAATAGAGGCTGGCCCAATCTGTTATAACCTTCCAAGAACCACTGAACACAGAGCTTCTACAGAGAACATTTAGTCGTTAGAACATTGCCCCCAAATTTCGCTTAGCATTCCATCGGTTTATTATTACTATCAAACATAGATATTTTAATTCTGGTTTTACAACTACAAATCATTGGTGGTTCCAGGCAGATTTGCAGTCCAATTATTTATTTACAAAATAAATTCATACATGAGAAAGGACTTACTGAAGACCATTTAACTTAGCCATTGGTCCAGAAGGGAAGAATATCTTAGTAGTACAATAACATAATGACCAATTGTTGCAAAAGGGTGAGATCTCTGCTAGATTCCTGTTCTTATGTGCAGAAAAGCGCATTATGGAGAACTGAGATCGCAGCACACATAGAACTTGCAATGCCACGCCGCTCTTTTCCTTAACTTCTCTACTTAATATTCAATACACAGCAAGCGGATCTGACTGTAAAACCTGGCTCTGAAAACCTACTGTCAACTCCTGCCCTCCAATAAATGATCCAGAGCTTTCCCACATCAGGATGGAAATGTGTTCGGCACTAAAAACCACTGCTTGCATGACATCATTCCATAACAGATTACACTGTAATGTTAGGAATGTAATCATTAGCATTTAAACATGCATAAAATTTAATTAACCTACTTACCAGTTTGCTTAGAACTTTTGAAGGGCTACCTAGAGTCCTCTCTAAGCATTTTATTGCAGAGTTTTTGGAAAGCTCACAAAAGAGAGAAGTTCACTGGGATTTTTCTCCCTAAAGCTGATGAGCCATGACAGATGAGCAGATGACCCGAGTTAATTATTATTGAATTCGTTATTACTGCTTTGTTGTCACCCAGCTCAGCCAGGGTAAAATGATGACAGTAGGTATCTCATTAAAACAGCTGTTTCAATTATGTAGCGGCAAATATTTAAAAAGCGGGCTTTCCAAGTTGAAAGCTGTTAGCAAAGTTTGTTTGTTTGGGTGAGCAATGCCAAGAATCTTTGTCCAAAAAGGAAAGGAGAAGGAAGAAGAAGAGGAAGAGAAAGCAGAAGGGAGGGATCTAGGTAGATTAAGAGGACCATTCACCTGAGGAGGGAGGGCAAGGCAGATTCTTGTTACTGAGCATCACGCAAGAATAAATGCAAACATTTTCAAATGTGCCACTGAACTTGTCTTACCTTTGCATGAATTTAATTTTGTTTACATTTGCATCTGCTACATTTTGACAGTAGAACAAATGAGCAGATTACTTTCCAGGTGGGAGAAGTCAAATCTGTGCATTTATTTTAGTCCCGTGTCGCTTACCATTTGAGTCACCATGAATGTTGTGAAAAGGAGCGAATGAAACTTGCAAAGAGGAAAAAAAGTCCTTCTCTAGGGATGACGAGTGCTGGTTACAACCTTCTGTCTTTGTCATCATGACCTTTGCTTAATGCCGGCTTTTCTTAGATAAAGGTGTAAGAGCTTGGGGATTTCTTGCTGATTTTTCCAGACATCCATTTCTTTCATAACTTGCATTCTCTATTCTCAGCTAACAAAATCATCATGAATGTGAATGAAAGCTTTCACCATTCATATCCAGATGACTAACAGTGGAATCTTAATATTAAAAAATGCAAACAACTAAATGTAAAAAGCTGTGCACAATTTACTATATATTGTTTCTGATTGTAGCTTTTCTGTGTACTACCTAGAAGTGTCTGACTGTTTGTTTTTTTTCCTTAGAGAGAACGTGAAACAACTTGGATGTTTGATCTGACCCAGCAAGGCAATGATAATGACTTAGACTTTATCTTTCCCTAATAGTCTGAATAGTCTAAGAGAAAATAGTCTTCTTAATCGGAAAACTGCACTAAATTTATATCCAATAAGTTGCAATTTGGTGATAATAAAGCTTTCTTTTCCATCCAAGATGGAGGAGGGCCTTCCTTTAATTACCTTTCATTAGGCTGGCTAGCAATTCAGTGGGAAACATTATCAGAGGTAACTCAGAAGGAATAAAAAAAGAAAAAATAGTAAACACTGTCCCCCCCCCCCCTGCAGCATAACAGCAAGTGAATCTGACATTTCCAATTTTTATTCATTTTTTTAAACTAAACATATTTTCCCCTATTTTTGTCGTATTTGTGTAAGAAGAATTTCAAAATCATTATTAGGACTATACTTCTGCTAGGGTGATGATAAAATAAAATCAGCAAAAGTCATTATTTTGAAAGCAAAAATAGGCTTTTACCTCATTGATCTGTATTTTAGCAATTTTCTTGTGGAAGGAATTGCAAAAGCCCGTATGTGTTTTCTAACTTGATAAAATCTTAAGTGTTGCTATGCTCTTCACTCACACACAAACCCATCTTGTTTTTATAATATATTATTAAATTCATCCTATTCCTTCTCCCTATTGCATTTACCTTTTTACTGCTTCAATTGTAAATATCAGTTCCAAGAAAAGGCAGAAAATGAAAATATGCAGAAGTCACTAAGAGTTGAGTGTCAGAAACAGAAGCAAGAACTGTTTATATGGGGAGATGTTTAAAACGAGATTGTTAGGTGTAAATTAGGTGAAGATATCTTGTGAATCAGTGATGGGTTGCCAATTTTGTTACTACCAGTTTGGGTGCGCTCCTGCGCATGATGATTCTGGGCATGCGCAGAAGCATCTGGGTGGGTGGGTGGAGTCTCCCACCACCACCCCTACTGGTTCACCCGATCTGGACCGAACTGGCAGCAACCCACCTCTGTTATGAATCAATTTTGCGCTGCTCAGTGACTGTTGACCATTTTACAATGGCTACTATTCCAGAATTATAATAAAAATTTAGCTCTTGACCATGTTATTCAAATCTCTGGGAAATTTCAACCTAAATTATGCTTGCTTTTGAAGCCTGGTGGAAGGGCTATCATTTTCAGTATAGCTCCCCAATCAGAAGGATAAATTCTGCTACATTCACTTTAGCCCTAATCCTTCATATGAAAGTATGTTGCTTACATATGTGAACAAGAATTGTATTGTTTAATCCTATCCATGAGCTTAGACTGATACTATTCTCTTCTAAATGTCTACCCCGATCATACAAAAGTCAAGTCTCTTTATTCTGGACATCAACCAACAGAACAAAGTATTGCAAAGGCACTATCAGGTGTCCTGCTCACATGGAATGGTTTAAATCATTAATCAGTGGAACAACTTGCCTCCAAAAGTTGTAAATGCTCCAACACTGTAAGTTTTTAAGAAGAGACTGAATAACCATTTGTCTCAAAAGGTGTAGGGTTTCCTGCCTAAGCAAGGGGTTCTACTAGAAGTCCTCCAAAGTCCCTTCTAATTCAGTAATTCTATTCTATTCTATTCTATTCCATTTTTAAGTAAATCCATTAGTTAAAGCTGCTATATAAAATAGCACTGTAGAATAGCTATTCTGTCTATAAAAGGTGGGATAAGATATCATCATCATTTTCTTCATCATCATCTATATAAAAAGAAGCCATAGATCCATAGCCAGTGGTTTTAAATACTGTTTACCATAGTATTCTTTGAAATACTTTGATGTATACTGATGGGGATTGAAAGTTTCTGTGCAAGATTTACTCATCTGTCTCTATGCCCTACTGGAAAATTATATTAAAATATTTTGTTTAAATTATTTTGCAATTATTCTATGATATCCTACCAGGTTGGTTATGAGGACAGCTGGATTAGTTCAGACAAGAGTCAGAATTCTGGGAGTTGAATTCGACAAGTCTTAATGTTGCCAAGTTTGGAGATGCCTGCTCTACAAGGTTGCCCCACAGCTGCTCTCCGCTGGATCTTCCATGATCCATTGACTGTTTCATTGTGAGATGATACTTTGCAAATGCATGGGCAAATCAAGAACATATGCAGATTTTCCATGCAGTTAGTAATTACCTATATATTGTTCGTGGAATCCCCTAAGCATCAGGAATAAAGGCAGCAAAAACTGTTTGGACCCAAATGACCTGAAAAATAGTGGAGCATCACATAGCAGGATTCTATTAATAATTAAACTATCTGTCACTAACCAACAACATACTTTCCAAATTAAATTTAAGAAAAGAGGAAAAAGAATCATTGGGGAGCAAATCAGTGAGCTTTAGAGACAAATAAATAATAATCAAACATCTGTGTTCTAAATAGTACGTGCTTTATCAGACAAACAACTGTTACCGTCTCATTCTATAAAATTGCTTGGGGAAAACACCGTAGCTGGTGTCTGTTAGGAAAGGCGGGAGGGAAAAGTTTGTTAACGAGCCAGGAAGAGATTGAAACTTGCCATGTGGCTATATTGCCTTTATTCCCTTAAGCATCTCTGTTAGCAATATAAGCATGTTTAGTTTTCTATTGTAGTCAGTGAACTATACCAAAGCTCATAATGGCCTGTAATTTCAGTGTAATAACATGCATTTGTAGCGCCAATGTTGAGCTATTAAATACTTTTTATTATACAAATGTTGGAATTATCACAAGGCACTTAATTTTGAGACTGGTCTCACTGATCATATTGATGCCGCTTTGCTGTTGTCTATGCATTTGCTTCTGATGGAAAGTCACATGGAAATATAAATTTTAATTTTAAATAGATAAAGATATAAACAGGGTGTTTGCTTTTTGAATACACTTTCGACACTCACAACACTTAAATGTCCCTATATGTTTCTTTAATTAGATTTATAAGACATCACAATGCAAGCCTAGGAAGAGCCTTTTTTTAAAAAAAAATGTTGTTATTTATCCCTGATTTGTTGTTTATGGCTCTACATCATTATTTTCAATTCATTATAATATCTATTTATTTAAACATGTATATAGCTGCCCATTTTATAGCCAACTCTGGATGGTTAATATATGCTTCTCATCACGGCTGGCCTTTTATGTGTGTGTCTGTATCTGTGTGTACATATATACTGTATGTATGGGTTGCTCCTGGTTCGGCTTGGTTTGGCTGAACCGGTAGTGGTATTTTGGCCTGGGTCGCAGAACCAGAAGCGACCCAGGCTGGCCACGCCCCTGAACCAGTTCCCTGGTTACCGTTGCCATTGGTAGCATGTTATTTAGTAGTGCACATACACTGTAAATTATTCTGCGCAAAGCACATGTGAAGCGAACCAGTAGTAAAACTGAAGCAACCTACCTCTGCTGTGTGTGTGTGTGTGTGTGTGTCTGTGTCTGTGTGTGTGCATACATGGGTGTATACACACACACACACACACACACACACACACATATATATATATATATTTAAAGTCACAACCTCTGGTATGCCCAAATATACCAAATATAGGAGGAAGGTCACACTTCCATTCTCTGTCCTTCGGCTCATCACAAGAGACCATCCAGACAGAAACCCAATATTTTTTACTGTTGCCTTTTTGTTACATTTGTTATGTTTGTGCTGATAAATAAATAAAGGGAGACTAGTATAGATCTATTTCAAGCTATTTAGCTCTCATCAGCTAGCCATACCCTTGCTGGGAATTGAACCTGTGCTCTATTGCCTCTTAGGCAGATGTGTTAACCATTGAGCTACAGAGCTCGACTCCTTATCAGCCAGACCGGGGTGAAAGGTATATATTTAAAGTCACAACCCCTGGTATGCCCAAATATGGGAGGAAGGTCACACTTCTATTCTCTGTCCTTCGGCTCATCACAAGAGACCATCCAGACAGAAACCCAATATTTTTTACTGTTGCCTTTTTGTTACATTTGTTATGTTTGTGCTGATAAATAATGTTTGTGCTGATAAAATATGGCTACATACATACATACATACATACATACATACATACATACATACTCTGTGTGTGTGTGTGTGTGTGTGTGCGTGTATTTATATGAATAGGGAGTTCAGTTATATATGATATTGCAGGAAAAACTAATACTGTGTGCGTATATATATACACATTACTGTATACACACACAGTATTAGTTTTTTCCTGAAAATATATACACACACATACACACACACACACATATATATATAGTATGTAGTGTGTGTGTGTGTGTGTGTGAGTTTGTGTGAGTGTGTGTGTGTGTGTGTGTGTGAGAGAGAGAGAGAGAGAGAGAGAGAATAGGGAGTTCATAGATATATTTGGGGGAGGGAACTAATTCTGTGTGTAAGTCTTCATGATTCTCTCCTGAAGGATTTGCATGTTCCAAACCATCTTATGTCACTAGGTGATGTTTAGGGGGGAAAACTAGAGCAGGAAAAAAAAATCTAATAAATGAATCCATCAATTAATGCATCAGTGACAAAACCGCTAATAAAATATAAGCTAACTCTTCTGAAGGGTGGTGAAAAGAGAAGATGAAGACGTCCTTGAAGAGTCCTTTATGTTCTTTTGAAAGTGTTCCTTATTTTGTTTTTAATGGCACAGAGCCCCAGAGCTTCTGTGCTATCTAAATATACCTACATGGCTACAGATTGGAATTCAGCTACCTCTGGAGTAGGCAGCTGTCTGTCTCCTCCTAAGGTAACTGTGTTAAAATATCCTATTCCAGCTGTAACACTTGTTTTACAAGAGCCCTGGTTTTGTCTGACACAATATGGAACAACATTTGTCATTCGTTATCAGGGGTGATATATTTGTTAGCCTGCAGAGAAACATCTGCTGTGCTTTAATCTCTTGTGTGCAGGCCAATATTCATAGTATACAGCTGCATAAAATCTCAGTATTAGATGGGACTGTCCAGTCTGACATGAAGGCTGGCTGGCAGGCAGACAGAAACAGGTTTTATTATCTGCCTTTTACATATTTATTGATGTGAAATATTTCCGAGAATCCATACATTACCACTCTTTTTACGCGCTGTTTTTCTGTCATGACAGGCCATTGACGTCCAAATGAGAAATTTACGTTACATATTTAATATGGACATCTGAATGATTATCAAATCTATAGAAGCCAAGCCTGCCCAATCACCCCTAAATAATGGATGAGAAGTGGATGTGACTCAATTTGTTCAGTATAAAAACCCAGACGACCCCGATCTCCCTTTTCATCACTACAGCGCTGTCATTATTTGCTTCTATTCATCTCTCTTGGCATCACTCAATAAAATCTCTGCATGATAAAGAGAATAACCTTGGTCAATAGTGGAAGGGGGAGGGGGAGTGATCATTTTCTCTAGTCATAGGAGCAAGTCTTTGAAGGACTCTAACACATTATCCCTATCCAAGTTTCCTAAGTTATCTAGGCTACAGAATGAATGTTCAGATATGCTCAAAATACAGAGACAGGTTTTGGAATCTCTATTTTATTAAAACATTATGTAAATAATTTGCTGGTAGGCTACACATGCTCAATACAATGCATGGTTTATATGGTTCATATTCAGAAATAAGTGCAGATACTATTTGAAATACAAGTACTACCGGATAGAGCATTACCAAACAAATGTTGTTAGCCTAATGCTATGACTCTGTTTGTTGACCAATACTTCCTACCATTTTAAAGAATGCAACATCCTCATCACATTTCTTGCTTTCATAATGGTGGGAGAGAATTTATTAATAAATGCCTTCCAATACATAGAATTAATAAATAGAATAAATAGAATCTATTGAAAGGTATTTATGTATATTACATTCAACATACTATCTCCCTACTGTAAGTTGTATTTGGGAATGCTAGCAAACTCAGGCAGGAAGCAAGACAAGATTTGTTTGAGATTTTATTGCAAATGGCCCAGATAAATATGGTGGTTAACACACATTTACTTTGCTTGTCTTTTATCAATCACTTAATCACATTATACCTATCCCTTGTGCCTTGATTTGTCTATCATTTCACTTTCTCTCTTGTGGCTTTACCTTATCTCTTGACTTTTATAGCAGCAGCAATAGCAGTTAGACTTATATACCGCTTCATAGGGCTTTCAGTCCTCTCTAAGCGGTTTACAGAGTCACCATATTGCCCCCAACAACAATGCGGGTCCTCATTTTACCCACCTCGGAAGGATGGAAGGATGAGTCAACCTTGAGCCAGTGAGATTTGAACAGCCGAACTGCAGAACTGCAGTCAGCTGAAGTAGCCTGCAGTGCTGCATTTAACCACTGCGCCACCTTGGCTTTTATCCTTTGTCCTACACTTAAACTACATTTTCCTATACAATATTCTACTTATCTGAGTTCTATTTTTTCTTATATTTTCACTACTTCAAAGCTACTCCTACCCTCTACAGCTAACCCTGGCCCAAAGTCACTTGCATGTACAGCTAGTATTGGGTTGAAACATTTGCCATGGGACTGGAACAGAACGGCACATTTAAAAACTGGTAATTCACCTTCTGCTGCTATGAAGGATGGTTTAATTTTTAATATATATTTGTTTAGGCTAATCATCAGTGTTCTGGGTCCTTGGGTGTGTATATGGGCAGTTCTCAACTTACAACAGCTCAGTTAGTAACCATTCAAAGTTACAATGGCACTGAAAAAAGTGAGTTATGACCTTTTTTCATACTTATAACCTTTGCAGCAATCCCCATGGTCACACGGTTGGTTCCACCACAAATGCGCAAACAACAAAAGCGCGCCTGACTAAACTGCAGTGACAAAACCGCGCCGACAAAACCGCACGACGAATGAGCGACGAATGAGCCCTGAAGCACGCCGACAACAGCACGCCGACAGAAGCGCGCTGTAACCTAACCCTAAACCTAACCCTAACCCCAACCCTAACCCTAACCCTAACCCTAACCCTAACCCTAACCCTAACCCTAACCCTAACCCTAACCCTAAACCTAAACCTAAACCTAAACCTAACCCTAAACCTTACCTTAACTTAAATCGCGCTTCTGTCGGCGCGCTGTTGTCGGCACGCTGTTGGCGCGCTTTTGACATTGCGGTTTTAGCGGCGCGGTTTTGTCGGCGCGCTTATGTCGTTCGTACTTTAGTCGGGTCACGCACACGGTTTACATTTGGGTGCTTGACAACTAACTCACATTTATGATGGCAGCAGAGTCCTGGTATCACATGATCCTCTTTTGCAACCTTCTGAGGAGCAAAGTCAATGGGGAAGCAACATTCACTTAACAGCCGTGTTAACTAACTTAACAACTGCAGTGATTCACTTAACAAATTGGCAAGAAAAGTTGTAACCTTTGGCCCCCTTTCTTGCTATAGTCCTATTGCCAGCCTTTTGAGCTTTGGTGTAATGCAGTTAGTCAGTACCTTCAGAAATTGTCTGTCAAGGATGTTCACCATTATCTATGACAGGGGTGTCAAACTCGATTTCATTGAGGGTCGCATCAGGGTTGTGTTTAACCTTGGGAATGCTGTGGTGGGCATGGCCAGCTCAATATCACTCGTGTGAGGGGCATCTTTGGTGGCCAAGTGATAAGGCAGGACTTCCCTCAGACCCTCATTCACTCTCATTATAATCTTCCTTCCTTCCTTCCCTTCCCTTCCTTTTCCTTCCCTCTTCCTTCCCCTTTCTTCTTCCTTTCCCTCTTTCCTTATTTTTCTTTTCCTGCTCTCTTCCCATCTTCCCATCTTTTTCTTTGTCTTTCCTCTTTCTCCTTTCCTGTCCCTTCTTACATGCTCAAATGCAAAAGGGGAAAATTTTCTCCTTTTGTTTTGATTTTAGTTTATTTTGCTAGCCCTCTGCCCTCTCACCCGAGCTCCATTTTTGCTGGCAGATGCACTACGGGCCTGTTTCCAGGGTAGCCCTGTGGGCCAGATCTAAAACATTCCATGGGCCAGGGCCAGGGCCAGGCCATGGACCTTCAGTTTGACACCCCAATATATGATATTGACGTTCTCAGAATTTTCTTGGGACTTAGTTCTTTTTTCTTTTTCTCTTTCCTCTGAGTCTTCTTCATTCTTCCAGTTTTCATCAATGATTCCAATCCTTCAAATTAGAGTCCTTAAAAAGTAAAGAGGAGGAGAAGGGCACAAATATTTTCACTAGACTACATCTCTTTTTCACACCATCACTCTTTATACATCATTCATCTCTCTCATGTACACCCAAACCACTTCCTAAATGTTTTAGTTTTTTAAACCTCCTGATTTTGCAGAAAAATAACCTCCTCCTTATTAGATTATTTACTAATGGTCATTATTCATATATTATTTATTTATATTTATTTATTTAATTAATTTATGGCTGCCCATCTCATATACCTGACTATAAGCGGCTAACAGTTAAAATAGAATAAAATCAGATAAAAAAATAAAAACAACCAAAATTAGAAGCAAAATAAATAACATAAAACAGCATCTGAAGACCCTTCTGATATGTATAACTATAATTAGGAAATGAGGTCACTCATTCTTTCAGAGCCTCAATATTACTGATATCACTGCTGCAACTACTACTGATAGTACTACAACAACTATTACTACTATAAACTAACAGTACTAAGTTAATCTAAGATTAGAAATATTCAGGTCAAGTGCTCCTTTAACCATGAAACCCACTGGGTCAATTACAAGTAGCCACAAGCAGTCTCATAGATCATAGACCATCTTTTTGAAAGAACATTACCCATTTCTTGTTCACCATATTATTTATTTATTATAGATGTACCCATATACACCACAGACATATAATTTTGATTTCAGTGTTGAGGTCAAGTCATGAGTAGGTCGGGGTCCTCTGGCTAAGAGTCATCAATTTCATCAGCTTTGTATTATCTATGAATGATAATGACTCAGGGCTGCAGTATGAAGATATCAGCACCTTGGATAGTTCCAGACAGCAGGCAAAGTGTAGGTATTTGGTAAGGATGGATTAACTGAATAGATATGGAAAAATCTCTAATTTCTTGATATTATTTTCAGAGTCTAAAATGAAACAAGGCTCTCATTCATCTGCTAACTATTCTCAAATATATGGCAAAGCATTTGACTCCCATGTAGCTGGTAAAAAAATAAGCCACCTGACAGAAAAAAATAGGAATTCAACTTAATTCATCTCCAGAGTCATAAGTGAGGAAATTCATTTTTAAAATTTAAACCTCAATTTCATGAACCAATCTGTGCATGTGATTAACATATTGTATTTTAAGTTGTCTTAGAAAGAAAGATCCTTTTTATTACATTTATTTGTACCTGTTAACATTTGAATGTATAATTAAACATTCCAAATAAAATATTTTAAAAAAAATATCTTATATACAAATACAATTCTTATAATAAATGAACTAGGGAAAATTGTTATCCTTGTTTAGTACCATAATCCATCTCCTGTAGTGATCTGCCTAAAAGCTGAAATCTGATCATGCCTGAGCTTTATTTTTGAATAGGAGACTGGAAGATACTAGCTTCTTGTATGACAAGGGATACTCTTTTAGGGAAATTCTGTTCAAAAACTCCCAGACTGCCAGATATGGAAGCATAATTGATTTGGGAAAATGTGAGCAGCACTTTTGCATTAAGCACTTCCAATTTTTCGGTCAGTCATCCATCTGACTTGAGCCATAGTGGCACAGTGGTTAGAATGCAGTATTGCAGGCTATTTCTGCCAACTGCCAGCACTTCGATCTTGACCAGCTCAAGGTTGACTGAGCCTTCCAACCTTCCAAAGTCCATAAAATGAGGACCCAGATTGTTGGGGGCAATATGCTAACTCTGTAAAATGAGAGAGGGCTGTAAAGCAACATGAAGTGGTATATAAATCTAAGTGCTATTGCTATTGCTATTTTTCTATTTATCTTCAGATTGCCAGGTTTTCTTAAGGATTAGAGTAAAGTCACATTGTTACTTTTGCTATATGATCCATTTTCTTTTTTCTCTAGTCATTATAGGTATTGCAAGCTCTCCTGTGTTCCTAAATTCCTGGGTTCTGTTTCTATCTTTTGTCTAGATGTTGAATCACAATGGCTTACAAGGCCATAAAATAGAAACCAGCATCCTGGAAAGGATGCTTTGTAGTACTCATGTGGTAAATTCTCCTCCTCCTCCTCCTCCTCCTCCTCCTCCTCCTCCTCCTCCTCCTCCTCCTCCTCCTCCTCTTTTGAAAAGTGCCAAGTGTTGGTGAACACCAGTGGTGGGATTCAAATTATTTTACTACCAGTTCTGTGGGCATGCCTTAGTGGGTGTGGCATGGCTTGGTGGGCATGGCTTGGTGTGTGGGGCAGGGGAAGGTTACTACAAAATCCCCATTCCCTCCCGATCAGCTGGGACTCAGGAGGCAGAGATTAGATGGGGGTGGAGGCAGTCAGAGGTGGTATTTACCGGTTCTCCGAACTAATCAAAATTTCTGCTACTGGTTCTCCAGAACTGGTCAGAACCTGCTGAACACCACCTCTGGTGAATGCTCATTAACCTAATAATGGAAGCACTCTACTGGTACAGTCACAAAGTAACATGATAGATTAAAAAGATATCCTTTTGCAAGTAAAAAACAGTTTCAACCATAAGTCTGTAACTGAGTAGGCAGATGGATCACTTCCCTGGCTCTCTGAATTTCATAAAGCTCTTGCTGGCAATAAAGAACCCATGCCTATATGTTAATCAGGTTAAGGATGGCAGCTGTTCCACGTCAAGAAATTTTAAGATAAAAGCAGAATAAAGTGTGGGGCCGACAGGCTAAGAAAGGAAAATACTTTCTTTTATCAAAGATTAAAATCAATTGTGATGATACAAACAAATGTAATGAAGACATTAATGAAACCCTGAATACAATTTTCTAATAGTGAAATATCGGAATAGCGAATACAATTTTCCAATAGTGAATAATTCCATAGTGAATTATTGATACAATCAGCTTCAGGATTAGGTGTGCCTTGAACAATTATATAATTCCTTTATTTTCACAATTCTACAGTATGAAATTACATAATGTACAATACTTTGTTGCTTTCTCCAATGGAGAAATGTTGCTAAACTACACAGATTTATAAAGTTGCCCTTGGTAGAATTGTTCCATTAAAATGCTGAACATATTGTCATGTCCACTGATGGGCTGCAATTAATATTATATATATGTATATGTATATGTATATGTATATGTATATGTATATGTATATGTATATGTATATGTATATGTATATGTATATGTATATCTATATCTATATCTATATCTATATCTATATCTATATCTATATCTATATCTATATCTATATCTATATCTATATCTATATCTATATCTATATCTATATCTATATCTATATGACCTTTTTTATGATAAATGGGCTGTATGGTGCCACAAAGTCCCAGATAGAGACATACATTCAGACTAAGAACTGTTACCTGCTAGTATGATTAAATATTTTATTGGGACATCAAGCTGAATCAGAAACAAGCAGCCTTAGTATATCATATATAGGTGCTATAAGTCTAATAAATTTGCTTTTATAAACATAGCCTTATGGAGTTGGGCAGCCTTTCAAACAAACAAAGAGAACAGTATTTTGAACCAAGGGAAGTTTATCAGTTGTCTCGAAAGCTATCTTCAAACAAGAAACATTCAAATTATCTATCATAAATGTCACCAAAGAATGCAAAGGAGATCACCAAAAAGTCAGAGGATCTTTTCTTTAGATATTTTTGATAAGTCAATTAAAGCTGAAATACAGTATTCCTGATCAACAACTCGAAACATTGTATTTAGAATAAATGCCAGATGCTAAAGGATATCAAGCTATAAATGTGATCCAGAATAGAAATTAATATATACTCCTATACAGTTCACAAGCATACTTGTGAAAAGTATTCAGTATTGGCTGCATTATATTTTTGTATGTATCCATATGAATAATACTTTCACATACTGCTTTGAAGATTAAACATCAAAGGTTAGGTATCTTATTCCTTCCCTCCCTCTTCTCTTCCCTCATTTCTTCTTTTCCATACCCTTTTCTTCCCTCCCCCCTTACTTCCTTCTCCCCTGCCTTCCACAATACATAGGTTGCATTGTCAACCACTCACTTTTGCTTATTGACAAAAGCCATTTCAGTTCAAAGCAGGTGAAAAGCAGAATTAATCTGGCAATGTCTCCTGGTTTATCTTTTATGACTACCTCTTCTTAACTTTTCCTCAACTACGCTAATCATACAGTATTTCTTAATCCCATTATATTATTTCATTTTTTAAAAAATGTTTTCTGTAGTAGTATACTAGTATATGTTTTGGAACTACCAGTGTGTGTTTTGGAATTATATCATATAAGCCATGAAAAGACCTGGTATATATGTTTTTTTACCTCTTTCTGTTCTTTTACAAGTATTTCTTCCATAACATAAGCTCCAACACTGAAGAATCAGAAATTAGTGTGACTGTTAAATGCCTTCATGGGAAGGTGTCTGGATGCCAATTCATTCATTCATTCATATGATGCCCATATTGCCATCAAGTAAGTAGATTTATGTGCTATGGGCGTGGAGCAGACTATATAAGATAAGATAGTTTTGGCCTTGATATCCTACATTGGATATGAGTATGAATGGGCCATGTAAAAATCTCCTTAGCAAAAGTTTACATAGCAAATTGTATTTTTAAAATAATCAACCCAAACAAGAGATGTCTATGCAGTTGGCCACAGAAAGTAATCACCTATTATAAATACATTGGATATATATCACATAATGTAAAGCTTCATTTGTTCATTCCTTGAAACAATAAACTAAAGCAAACATAAACTGTTTTCAAATTTGAAAGTACCCCTTGAATAAATTCCACTGTTGCATAAATGACATCGCCCTCCTTCCTTACATCAAAGGCATCACAGATAAAATCAGCAAAATTATCCACAATATCAAGACAGCCTTCAACACTGACCAAAAAATAGCCAACATCTTAAGAAACCCGAAAGACAAAATCCAGCTAGAAAACCAAGGAATCTACGAAATACCATGCAAAATCTGCCCTGCAACATACATAGGACAAATGAAGAGGAGAATAAATGCACACATCACAGAACCCCTAAATGCAGTAAGAAAAAAAGAAAAAAACTTCCTCCCTTTTCCAGCACCTTAAAGCTACAGGACATGAAATTAATTTTGAAGGAACCAAATTAATCTCCAAAACTGAACACTTCAATAAGATAATAATTATGGAAGCTATCGAAATACAAAACAACACCGGACACAGAGCCAACACCAATCTTCACCAATCTATCAATCATGATACAACCACTCAATCAATCCACTTACTGAAACAAAGCCAGCACTCCCCCCCCCCACCAAGATTTATAGAAAAATGGCAGCTCCCACCATGCTTTAAGCCAAAACCACCAGCCTGAAGATGGCAAGTGAGACCTCGCCGAAACGTGGCTAAGACAATCTCAATCTTACATGGGAAAAGACTGTGTAAACAAGACCAGCATATATTTGTTTCAGTAAGTGAATTGATTGGCTGTGTGGTTGTATCATGATTGGTAGATTGGTGCTCATTGGTGCTGGCTGTGTGTCCGTTGTTGTTTTGTGTTGTAAAGGCATGGGTGATGGATGGGGCTCATTTATTTACTAGATGTCTGGTAGGCGGGAGGTATCATCATGTTTATTCATGTTGTGGGGGTGTTTCTCTATTTTGATAGCTTCCATAATTATTCTCTTGTTGAAGTGTTTGATTAAATTGGTTCTACCAATCACGATACAACCACACAGCCAATCAATCCACTTACTGAAACAAAGCCAACAGTCCACACAAACACACACACCAAGATTTTCACGGGTATATGTATGCTGGGCTTGTTGTATTTGGGTCTTTTCCCGTGTAAGATTGAGATTGTGTGTATACACACACACACACACACATTCATGTGTGTTTGTATGCATACATAAGTATGTGTGAATATATAGATATATACACAAACATGCACCCAGACACAAAAACAAACAGACATACATGTTGTTATTATTACTGTACCCTACATTCTGTGACTGTATGCCTCCATATGTATATATTTTAGTTTCCAGGGATTTTATTTTTCCAAATTGTTACTGTAGTTGAATATATGGGCAATTATTTTCAAGCAGCTGGAAACTTCCAAGCTCTTCCCATGTAAGGTTCTACTCACTAGTTTTTCTTTAGAGATAGATTTTTGTCAACTGCCTTACCTCTCAGAGTCCCCCTTTGTTCATAGTTAACTATGAAAAGGTCTGCTACTTGAACGACACAACCACCAGGTTTCACACCGGAGTTTCCCTATTTGACCGATTCTTTGCCTTTGTTGCATTTAATTTTTTTTTGTTTATAAAATACTAATTACCTCTTTTATTGTTTGAAGAGATTAAAAGTTAATAGGAGAAACTAAATAAATAGAATGCCATTCTGCACAAACTATATATGCTGGTAATTAATTTCTGGCCTCCTCTGAGCTAATTAACTCATATAAAGAAATGAAGTTAATGAACCATAATTCTAGTCATACAAGTGTAGATACAAGCAGTTTGACTTAATGAATTAATAAGATATTTCCATTCTAGGGGGGTTTCAATTGCACTCCTAGTCTGTAGGGCCCTTTAATGGGTCTTTCCAGTGAAAATATTTAATAAATATTAGGGCAACCTGGTGATGAGGTTTGCCTCATAAGGCAGACTGATACCCAGAATTAGTCACGATTTTGATTCAGCCTGTCTAATGAATCTATTTCTCTTCTATTGGTAATGAATCTATGTTATGCCAGAGAAGTGATTGATAGTACAGCACATGGCGGAGAGGCATTTAGGCACCGTGCAACTTAAAATGAAGCAACTGCCAACACTGCTGTTAAGATGATGTACTTGAAGGAAGGCAAATAAAATAAAGTAGCATTTTAGTTATATACATCAAGAGAGTGAGATGGATCAATCACCACTACGAAACTGTTGTCAGACCTACTTCCATCAACCTTTTCACCCTAAGCTTGCACTATTGAAGGAACTGTACTGTAATCAAAGCTCGGGAAGAATGAAGTAGCTTGTAGAACAACAACAGCTACTACTACTACAAATTGCAGTTATTCCTTGGATGCAAGGTAGCTTCTTTGGTTTAAAAATAATCTAGCTGTTGAGCAGCTCATACTTATCATAGTTGTGCAATGAAGTTTCTCTTCCTTCTTCCAACCGATTCTCCTTCCATTTGATGGAAACAGATTTGCTATCAAAGTAAAAATCCAACTGGTGAAATACTTATGAGGTGGTCTTGCATTTACTGGTGAAGTGAACAAGGAGTATATGAATGTTTTGCTTGAAAGTGCTTAATTGTCTCTCCGGTGGCTTATCACAAATGTATTTCCAAAGGATCCACGTTATACAGGAAGTTTTTGATAATGTTATTAAAATTTTAATGTTGTTACTAAAATTTCATATTGAGACGGGTTGTCGGTGTTGAAGGTTTCAATAGATTAACAGCGGCAGAGTTTCTGCTAACAATAAGGTAGGCTCAAGCTATACCATGTACGGGCTCTGGGAAGTCAGGGGGGAAGGGAGGTGGGGTCTTAGGGGGGAGGGGGGAAATATAGTATGTGTTAGATTTTAAAGTAACATGATTGCACTTGTATACTGTTGCTCTTTAATTCTAGTGTAAAAATAGGACAAGCTGAATATATTGATAGATAGTAGAAATACACCGAAGGGAGGAGTAGAGGGAAAGAAGAAAGAGGGGTAGAGAGGGCGGGAGAGAGGATTGGAGGGAGGATGAGAAGGAAGGGAGGGAGTGTATTGGGAGAGAGGAGTGATAGAGGGGGAGGGGAAGTAGGGTACAGGGGAATGTTGGAGGGAAGAACGAAAGTTGGAGGGGGGCGAAAGAAAGGGTATATGGTGGGTCGAAGTGGTATATTGGGTTTGTATTTTGGGGGGTATTGTTGACAAGAGGGAGGGCTGTGTTTATTGTTCAATGTTATATGCCCCGGTTATGCACAGTATATATGTGACTGTACGAAATGAAATGAAAATAAAACATATTTACACTCAAAAAATAAGGTAGGCTCAAAAGCCACACTGAGATAGAAATTCATCTTTTCTTTACATGGGGGAAAACAGATTAACAGAGTGGAGAGGACCTTGTAGGTTACCTAGTCCAACCCCCCCCCACTCCATCTAAGCAGGGGACCCTACACCATTCCTGACAGATGGCAGTCCAGTCTCTTCTTGAAAGCTCCCAGTGATGAAGCTCCCACAACTTTTGAAGGCAAGTGGTTCCATTGGTTGATTGCTCTCACTGTCACAAAAAATATTTTTATTTCTAGGTTGAATTTCTCCTTGTTCAGTTTCCATCCATTATTCCATGTCTAGCCCATCAGGTGCTTTGGAAAATACCTTGACTTGACCCCCTCCTCTCTCTGGCAGCCCCTCAAATATTGGAAGACTGCTATCATGTCTCCCCTGATCCTTTTCTTCAGTAGACTAGCCTTGCCCAGTTCCTGCAACCGTTCATCATATGTTTTAGCCTCCAGTCCCCTAATCATCTTGGTTGCTCTTCTCTGCACTCTTTCTAGAGTCTCCACATCTTTTTTTTAATAATGTGGTGACCAAAAACATTTTGAGGCACTGGAGAACAGTTCACAGCAGAGGTTTCACTATAACAGCTAATGAAATCAGTTTTCAAATATCTCATCATTTGAATATTCTGGGTCTTTTATGATTCTTCTTTTGCTGCTAAGAAAAGGCACTGGAGAGAAGCAAGTGGAACAAGTGTCAATAAACAAAACCTGATACTTATGTAGTTGTGACCAATATAGGGCTACAAATACAAAAGACAAGGCTTTGTGGTATGACTCTGCAGTGCACGTGCCATCATTTTTTCCATCATCTTGCTTTGTAACAGATGCCTATGGCTGTCCACATTTCTCATTTGGCAGCTGAAACTTTCAGCAATTTGTCTCTGCAGAAAAGGAAAAAAAATGGAAAAGTGTCTGGCCTCTGGCATGCTAATTATAATGGCAGGGATATAAGTGAGAAGGTAGTCTGAACATCTTCAGATAAAACATTATCCAAAGGAAATAATCAGCCTTAGCTCTTGAAAAATTACTTCGAGCCCATAGCATCCATTACAACAGCAATATCCAGCTTTCTTCTATTATCCCTTTCTGGTGGCCCGGGTAAAGTGTAAATTTTGATCAGGAAGATCAACTGGAAGTAGACAGAAAGAATAGTAAGGCATTTTCTTTTCTTCAAAAATGTACATCTAATTCACAGAAGCCCTTCTAATATGGCTGCTAGGAAAGTGGAAGTAGTTTTTGTTTTTTTTTTACATACAAGAAGATATATCCATGTTTCGTTTCTTGGAGTAGATTTGAACCAAGGAAAATAGGTGATTTTACTGACAGGATACTCTGACAAACATAGATGTGAGAGGCCTCCATGATCTTTAGATGAAAATTTCTCTCATCCTGTCATTTTTTGAGGCTTGTCATTAACCTAAGTGTCAGCCACCTCTGTTAAAGACCTTTGACCTTGAATTGTGATCAGGTAATCAATTTTATTTTCTCTCTCTGACTGAAAGCAGAGCTAATGCAGCCTTAGAAATGTATTTCATCTTGATTTAGTAAATTTCATTTATCAATCTCCATTATTTACTCAGATGCTAAGAACACATCCTTTCTGAGCTATTTGCTCCTAATTGATGAGGTGGACATACATAAACATTCAGCAGTCACAGAAAGTAAACAGCATATGGTGGCTGGAGGAATGTACATAAAATGACTATTTCTTTGTAGATTAAAGGGCAAAAAAGGTTGTCCTATGACCATGACATCATTTGTTATTAATGAAAGGCATAACTCATTGGAACCAGCATGCAATCTAATTAAAAAGCAAGATTCCAATAAAACGTGTTTCAATGCACTTGGTCAATACTGAAACCACTTAAGAAAATGTAAGCATGATAAAACATGATTTAGATAAAGCTATCAGCACATCATAGAGAGTTCTCTTTAAATCAAAATGTCAAGTTTGTTTTGTCTCAGCCATATATCTATTCCGATCAAGTTGACTACCTTGGAGCATGAGATCAGTTCAATAGTCAAATGCTTTGTGCATTTGAATATGCGGAGACATTACTCTGAAAGAAGGAAGAATAATCTGGATAATTGCCAAGATAGAGGTAATAACAGCACCAAGTAGTAATGTGGCTTTACGTTTATGAGTATCTACAGATAGTTCACTCTGGATATTAAAGCATGGTTAAATCTATTTTATTTTACTCATTTATTTCCCACCTTTATAAAGCTGTGTATAAAGCTACCAGAAAACTACATCACTTATTTTTGTCAAAGGCTACTTTGAAGTCTTTGAAAGGAGCTTCAGAACTTAATTAGCCATTGCTAATGCATGAAGCTCCATTATTCTAGAGGTAATTTTGCATTATAATGCATAATGCTTCTCATCTCCACATTAATAACAGAAAACCGATTTACTTCCTGTAAATCTTCAAACTGTCAACAAATAGATCCAGCTTAATAATAATAATAATAATAATAATAATAATAATAATAATAATAAAATAAAATAAAAATAAAAATATGCCTGTTGGCAGACTACAAAAAAGGAGATTTAGAGAAGGCAGCCCATATCTCATTTTCTATCTTTAGCCCGCCAGAAATTAAGGGGCAGATAAAATGCATTATGCATGTTTCATTAAAGACACAAAAATCACTCAGCTGCATTGGTATTTCAATATGCTACATCATGACAGAATGAGTTGATCAAGAACTCACAAGAAATAACTCCAAAAAATGATATTATGGGAAATGATGCAGCTGTCATTTGAGTTGAATATTATTTTATAGAACAACTCTCAAGCCTCCCTTTTCTACAATAACAAGCTCAGTTGCTGGGCCTTGTCATGAAAAAAAATAAGACCTCCTTGAAAATAAGCCCAAGTACTTATTTTGGGGCCAAAGGAAAATAAGACTGGGTCTTATTTTGGGGAAAACACAGGTATTTAGGGATCATCATGGACTATTCCAAGTTACTCCTGTACAAAATTTGGGAGCATATTGACAAAGAACCAGCTTTGACAGCAAAGTCAACTGTTTTTCAGAAGGGAGAAATCAACGCCCCCTTCCCCCCATTTAGTGTGCCATTTCTGGAAGGGCTTGGGACCATCAGGACCATCTGCAACAGTTACACTGTTTATACACACACCACCACCACATATTACCTATTTTTCTTCCTTTCTCATTTGATCTCTCTCTCCTTCCCTCCCTCCCTCCGTCTCTATAAGTATAGAAATATATTTTCTATGAGCAATAGTCTCTGCAAATAGTAATCTTTGCAAATTCACTATACATTTACCACTATGGTTAGCAATGCACACAAATTGGAAACATTATTAAAAAGAACCTTTCTTATAAAACCATTGGACTGGAGGGTGATGAAAAGCACTTGAAGATGATGAATGGACTATGAATGCAACAAAAGATGGAAGTAGCCACAATGACTCCAAGACTTGCTCTGTTTCTGCATATATAAGCACATTCAGTAATTTTGCCTCAATTGGCATAATTTGAATTTGATGAAATTCATATTCAGCAAGCATGTTTTTTCCAATGAGCATAGCAAATCTTTTTATGTCCAGAATTCTTCACATCAGTGGCAGGGAATTTGCACAAAACTCACTGATACTATATCTGTGTCAGTGGTGGGTTTCAAAATTTTTTAGAACCTCTTCTGTAGGTGTGGCCTGCTTTCCGGGTCCACTGGTGGAACCTCTTCTAACCGGTTTGGTAGATTTGACGAACTGGTTCTACCGAACTGGTGCGAACTGGTAGGAACCCACCTATGATCTGTATTCTACAACAATAAGACAATCAGGTAGAAATTCAGGAAAATAGAGAGAGCATATTTTGGAATATGACTTTGTAACAGTAAGAGTTATAGTAATTTTACAGGTTTGGGCAGGATGCTGGCTAACAGAAGGAAGTGATGAAAAAACATTCAAAACAGAAAAGAGAATAAAGGGCTTTTCAATCCGATTTCTGAAAACTCAAAAAAAGCCATTTCAAAAATTAAACAACAGTTCTGCTCATTTCAATGAAATAAATTAGCAACATAGTTTTAGTGAAACAAATTGCTGTGAGAAGATAGATTTAGCCACATCAACATATTAATGCTGCAATATAAATTGTGGGGCCCTTCTGCAATTTTCATTATCTTATGCTGAGGATTTACTCTGCTATAAAATGAGTTTCTATAGAAAATCCACACATAGATAAGATATTTAACAATAATAAAAGGATCCAGGGATTAATACTTGCATTATTAAACCATTATGGTTAGATTTTAATAGGTATATTACATATGTACTATTCTTTATTTTTTTCTCCTGTTTATATTTGCACTATAAATTATATTTGTTGTATTAATAATGGTCCATTGCTGCAATCAATGATGCAGTATTTCTTAAATTAGAAAAAGAAAAAAATTAAATTTGTAAGAAGATAAAAAAGGCTTAAATACATCATGATTAAACCATATGTCTTCTACAATCATCTCTTAAGTACTATAAGTCCTTACAGATGTACTCAACTCTTAGATTCCAGAGTACAAATGAATCACAACATAACTACATATTAATATTTATCAAAGCCTTCTAAATGAAGCTTTTCTTCCTCTAGAGTGGTTTAACCAAATATTAAGTTTCTTGGCAAATCAAACAAAGGTTATTGGCTTTTCTTTTTCTCTGTATATGCTGTTTATGGTATATGGATTTGGTATCTGATTCCATAAGTTTTGAAAACTCTTTGATGAACATATTGGAAATTTCAACAGACATACAATTGATTGGTGTACTTGCAGATATCAAAAACATTAATGTATGGTGTTGCCTGCAAAGTATCACAATCAAAATATTCTGCTTCTTTGGACCCATGAACTGGAGACTTCAAATGCTGGTTAGACTCAATATAGTTATAAGATAAGGACTGTCTGTAAAATATTCCATAACTCACATTTATTCACTTTATCATACCTTTTTCTTAAGCAACTAATGTACATTAAATACATATACATACATTCAAAGACCTGCCGCAAATCAAATATTTATTTTACATAGTGAGGAAATTAGTGAAGCTTGCAAGGATAATGACAGGTACTGGATGTAAAACAGAGAATTTTAGTAGTGTCAAGAGTGGCTCTAGAATGACAGAAAACGTAGAATTTAACTCTTCCTCATAATAAGTTAAACCAATCATGCGTTTAGAGTTATAATAATTTATTTGCAATGTGTACGTATGAATAGCTTTAAGCTCCAACTTTCCTTAGACATGTTCCTAAGCAAATGCTCACCAATCATGATCCCCATTCATGATTGAGAGAGACCGCCTCCTGCCAATTACCTCCTTACGACCTATTAGATCACACAGATTAGGCCTCCTCCGAGTTCCATCCGCCAGTCAGTGTTGACTGGCAACTATGCGGAGGAGAGCCTTTTCAGTAGTAGCTCCAACCCTTTGGAACGATCTCCCCATGGAGATTCGTACCCTCACCACCCTCCAGACCTTCCGCACAGCCCTCAAGATCTGGCTATCCCGTCAGGCCTGGGGTTAAAGATTATAATCCGTCCCCTCCCGAATGATGAATGAATGTTGCTTCTATTTTTAATTACGTACTGTTTTTATATGTCATTGTGTGTACTCCCTTCCCTATACGTTGTAAGCCGCCCTGAGTCCCCTCAGGGAAAAGGGCGGCCTATAAATAAATTTATCTACAATCTACAATCTACAATCTATTTCTGAATCTCCAAATTGCCCAGTTACCTTTTATGTATTCCAGTGGTTCCCAAACTTGGCAACTTTAAGACTTGTGGACTTCAACTCCCAGAATTCTCCAGCCAGCAGAGCTGGAGAATGACAGCTCTGCTGGCTGGAGAATTCTGGGAGTTGAAGTCCACAAGTCTTAAAGTTGCCAAGTTTGGGAACCACTGCTGTATTCCATTGACTTGTTTCTATTTTTGTCACCTAGTTAAAATATTTTCCCCCATGGATCACATTCATTTAGAATATTGCAGAATTTTTTCGAAAACCTGCAGTATATCTAGTTCTTTCATTTTTCCTATTCACTGGGAGATACGTAACTATCCTTTTACTTAAACTTTTAACACATTTTAAAGAAAGTTACACCAGAATAAAGATTCAAAAGTTAAATAAAGGGGAAAAAACAACTAGAAGAAATTCTTGTTTAACAATCACAATGGATTGGCAACTCAATTGTTAAGCAAAATGGTTGCTAAATGAAACTATAACTTATGATCTTAGTTCAGCTTTCCTTGGCTTTATAGATCTGTGAAGTGCAAGGATTGATCATAAAAGTTATTTTTTCATCACCATCATTGCTACGAACAGTCAGCACACTGCTAAACAAAGCAATTGAGTAGAAAGGATGAGTAAAAAGGATTATGAGAAAAACTTTCTTAGGGAGGCTTTCTTCACTTCCCTTCCATTTGTATTTCCAATCTCTAATCACACCATGAGCCTTATGAGCCACCTAAGGGACATGGTGGCTCATAAGGGACATGATGGCTTCAGAAGTAGGTTGCTACCAGTTCGGCCTAGTACGACCAAACTGGTAATAGTATTTTGGCCTGGGTCACAGAACTGGCAGCAACCCAGGCTGGCCACTCCCCCCAAACCAGTTTCCCGGTCACCGCTGCCATTGCTGGCATGTTGTTTAGTAGGGTGTGCACATGTGCAGTTCACTGTAAATTGTTCTGCACATGTGCGAAGAACAATTTACATTGAACTGTGCACGCACACACAAAGTGTGCACAAAGCGAACCAGTACTAAAACCAGGAGCAACACACCTCTGGGTGGCTGAGTGACTAAGACGCTGAGCTTGTCGATCAGAAGGTTGGTAATTCAGCAGTTCGAATCCCTAGCATCAGGTAATGGAGTGAGCTCCCATGACTTCTCCCAGTTTCAGCCAACCTAGCAGTTTGAAAGCATGTAAATAGTGCAAGTAGAAAAATAGGGAAAGGTAATAGCGCTCCGTGCACCTTCGGCATTTAATCATGCCAGCCACATGACGTCTTCAGATAGCACTGGCTCTTCAGCTTAGAAACAGAGATAAGCACCGCCCCTAGAGCTGGAAACAACTAGCACACATGTATTTATGCACACCATAAATATTCGTACTTCACATTGGACATTGGACACTAATGATGGTAAATACTTCTCAATTTATGACTGCAGTTAAGACCAGATTTCTGGTTGTAAGTTATTATGGTTGTAGGCCAAGGCATCCAGGTTGACTAACTTTATGACTGTTTTGCAGTGGTCATTAAGTGAATCTCCGGAGTTGTTATGTGAGCATGGCAGTCAGAAGTGCAAAATCTTTCTTCTGAATGGGCAGGTTTTGCTGAGAACTGGTAAAATAAACCATCGCAAAATACAGTAACATGACTGCAGGATTCTGCAACCTGTCATAAAAGCAAATCAGTTGCCAAACATCCAAAAATATGGTCAGTAATTATGAGTGTGTGTGGCATGACATCTGGAAAGCACCCGTTCTGGACCCATTGTAATTTTGAACCATTGTTAAGCAACTGGCTGTAAGTCAAGGACTACCTATATGGCTAGTATCTATTGAAGTTATTTACCTGTTGTTTTTAATTATCTCATAACTTTCCATTGTTTCTTCCCTTTTTTTATTTTTTTATCAGTTAGGTAAAATAAACAAGAAAAGCAAAGGCAAAGAAAAAGAAAAAGGAAAGGAAAATACACATATGTAAAATAAAACTTACAGTTTTGAAGTGAAACTATTATTATATATTATTAAAAAATTAAATGGCAAATCAAAAAGAAACATAAGAAAAGTCATTCTAATAGTCTCCCACTCTTTCTCCATCCCTTGTTTAACTGCTACTGCTTCTAAATATTTTTATACTTTCTTCAGTTAATTTTTTAATATTAATATCATCATTTTAATATTTTAATATTATTAATATTTTCTATTGTTCTTCTAAAAGCATATTCTAAGTTTCTCAACAATGCCTTCTTTAATGATATTTGTACCTATGGTAGCCATTTCTGCTGAATTTGGTTAGTCTTCTGTAGTGAATATTCACTACATTATCATATAACTTGTTTATTTACTCCAACTCCATGACGTAGTTCAATAACTAATTTTGAATCTTTGGTGAAAAAATAGTTACTGTACCATCTTCATTTGTACCCACAACAATCTAGGTGATACTGATTTATGCTTTATAACATAGCACTTTCATTCATAAGTAAACCACAAGAATGGACAACCCTCACTCAGTTCTTTTAGCCTTCAACCTTTGTCTTAGTTTCACAAAGATAAATCTAGTTTTCTTTATTTAATTTCACATGTTCATTCATGCTGTTTATCATTTAATTGAAGCTTTTGAGGTAATGCTTTAGTAAGACAGAAAAAGGATGCAGAAGATAACATGGTGGGTCACTGTTATTTGGAGAAGGAATGGCTTTGTTTGTCAGACACTTGGTTGCTTTTGACCTCTCTGTCTGTAAGTACCACACAGAATAAAATTAGATCTGTTATTTGTGTGTTAAAACTTATTTTGGCATTAGACAAATAAGCCATTTAGGATGCATCACACTATTATGCAGTTGTGCTGGCACCCATTAGTTGTTTACTGATTTAAGCTAATTCAGAGACTTTATAACTTGTCAGAATTTTTCCAGAGATTATGGAATATATCCTTTCCAGAGGCCTGCTCAGCCACTGATAATTAGCACATTATCCCCTGCCTTATTTCCTTTTCAGCTTCTCCAAAGGGGACGAAACCACCTGTTTAACTAAAACACCTGGATAATTTATGTAGAGCATGAACATCTCACACACAGATTCATTTTCCAAGTCAGTGTTTAGTTTACTCTGCCTAGCAGACACATGATTCATGGGAGAAGTATATAAACTACTTATCTCTCATCAGTTGTGGGTTACTTTTTAATATTTCAAAGTAATAATTTCAGCCTAAGTGTGCATTTTAAAACATACCTGAATACATGCTCCAGGAAGTGTGGATGTGTCTATTTTGTACTGGAATTTATTGAAGATTGAATTCCACAGACTGCCCTAATGGCATTTATCTTTAAATTGCCTTACATATGATTTGGCAAATTCAAAAATGTGGATAAAATGAAATAGGTACAATAGTCCAGGATCAGCCCTCCAATGCAGGCTAGGTCAGAAAAAGTAGCGTTCCCATGAAGTACTCTGCCCTATTGATGTTGGCTTTAGTAACAAAATCTTGAAAGACAGATAGTGTTTTCCCTTCCCTTCCTCTAATATGAAAAGCAGTTAAAGTGGAGTTTATTTCTAGTATTTTCTTCCTTTTTTAGGCTTAACTCATGTTTTGCTAATTAGAAGCATCAGCTATGTAAATTACCTTGATTTGACCCAAAAAACCTAAGGTGTGATAAAAATAAAACAAATAAATAATAAACAAACTCATACTTTCTTTCTGAAAGCTCACTTCTGTAGTTTGGTACATACCATTTGTAAAGAGGACATTGTAATATTTGTCTACAACCATCATTAGAAATTAGGTACATGAAGATCAATGGACATCTGATCCATGCTAATGCTGTTGCATGTATTCTGTTTTCCCTCTCAATTTTTTATTTGTTCAAAAATAATCAAATCCTTCTGCAGTATCTACTAGAAATTTGCAAGTGAGGAATGCAAAATGGATCTCCTTAATAAAGGACTCCTTGCTCATGGATGGAGCTGAGCAGAATTGTTTAATATGACTACAATCCTACAGTATACATATATGTATTGTAAAGCTACATTTATATATTCATAAAGAATAATATATCAACTTTATTTCTCTTGGCTAATATGGATGCATGCATACCTATAATTCTATCTGGGAGTAAATCTAAATGACATCATACCATATTCTATACAGGTATTTTCTGTAAGCCCTGATGTGAGCCATAGATAAAGAACTATAAGTGGAACTCTTGAAGAGATTGTTATGGGTTGAGTTTATGGATTAATTATGTACCATGAAGTTGCTGTTGACTCTATAGATGCATTTTCTTCAGGAAGGTCTATTCCCAACCTGCTCCTTCACATTCTCCAAGAGTGCACACATCATCACTGAAATTAAGTCCCACCCATCTTCCTATTTGGTCATTGTTTTCTTCTCTATCATTCATCTTTCCCAGAATTGCATATTTCTCCATTGAGCTAAATCTTTCCATAAGGTGTCTAAAGTATGGTTACTTATGTCTCAAGTTAGAGATCTGGGTTGATATATTTGATGATCCATTTTTTTCCTTGGATTTCTCAAGTATCTTCTGCAGCAAAAGTATCATTACTGTTTCTTTCCTGCTGCCTTTTTTTTTCTTCCATGGAGTATCACAAGGAAAACCATTGCCTGGGCAATTCTGATGTTTGTAAATGTGGCATCTGAATATCTTTTCCAAAGCTTGCTCTGTTGCTTTCATCGTGTGCTGCCCTGTGGCATATATCTTAATGTGGAATCTTTAATATTGATAATTGATTCTAAAAGGCAGAAGCTATCTATTTCAATGTCATTTTTTGTTGCTTCCAAGGATGGTTGCTATTCCTATTTCCTTTAGTGTGGTCTTCTTTACATGTAATCTTTGTCCTACTCTTTGACTTTCATTTACTAGAACTTGCAACTCCTTCACATTTCCAAATGTCTATGGATCACTAAATGAGAACCTGTCATACAATCCATGGGTTACTGTGCTCCACTCTGCTTTTCCAGTCTTAGACATCTTAGGTTTCCTTTGTGAAATTGCCATTTTAAAGTAGGAATTTGAAAAAAAGAAATGCTTCAGGAGACCTGGGTTATTTGTGATCACTTCCACTCCCATAAATAGACATGAAAGCAAATAAATAAATAAAGAGAAAAGAAACCTACAGGCTGAAATTCACAGACAGGGAGAAGTTGCTCATCATCTCTCCCTAACCCCCCCCCAACCCCCTGCACCCTGACATGCCCCACAATTCCATATCAAAGGAGATAACAAGAATTGCAGTGTAAAACTGCCTGACTTTTATTTCTGTCTTTCCAAGCGATGGGCTTCTTCACTAATAATCGGGATTTATTACTGGGCCCATCTGCTGCCTCTCTTAAGGTCAAAAGGTAAACCACAGGCATCGCTGATGTCACCATCAAGGTAGCTAGTAGCAAATGGACACTGACAAGTGTACTTTTGAAAGAATATTGTGGCAAGAACACTCTGAGCATGAAAAGTCAAGCTGATAAAAGAAAATAAAGTCCCAAATACTAAAAAGATGTCAGGTTTTAACCCATTAATCCATGTGATGGAGTCCAACTGTCAGTCTTCTATCTGAGCTGCAGTCAGAAAGAAGAATGGGTTCCTACACATTGTGAAATGTAATCAGGTCAATCTCAGCAGTGTGGGAAAATTTCTAACATGTCACATTTTCCTGTATTTTTTAACACCACCGGTTCCTTGATGTAACCTAGAGACCATACAGGGAAGCTGAGGACGCTGTCCAGCGTGTGCTATTTTCTTATCAGCATCCAGTGTTTCTGGAAGGATAATCCATTTGATTATGTTTTTAAGTTCCCCCCTTTTTTTTTCAATGCACAGTTTGAAACTAATGCCAAGGTTATGTAGCTCAGCAGCCGGTTGGTTCCGACCTCTTTTAACCCTGACCGCTGACTCCATTAAAGAGTCTGGTCAACCCCTTTCATGTGTTTGCATTCTCTGTTCTTATGTTGTGTTACTGGGTTAAATTCACCAGATGATTTTTGTTAAGACTGTTTTATCTGTCACTGGGCAAGAAGCTACTTTTTGGCTTCATTTCCAGTTCAGGCTAGAAAGCGAAAAGGGCAGCAAGCTCGATGCCAGATAGAGCAGTCCCATATTTTTTTTCCACCGGAGATGGAGGATTTACCTCACAGTTTGAGAACAAATTAGAATCTGACAATGTGTCAACAAAGAATTACTTGCTTTGTCTCAGCTAATGTTTCAAAGAGGTTATCTATATCCATGCAGCAGCACTGCAAACAAGCAGCAGGTTGCTGACTACTGATGTAAATAGCAACAATTCCTCTAGACTCAGGGTCATGCATTACTAGAATCATTTTCTTCTTTCCATATGAAAGAGTTGGTGGACACAGTGATTTGTAGAATCAAAGAAGTCCCAGTTCCCCTCTGCGTGGGCATTGACCCCATCATAGCCTTTGTGGTTGTGCTTGAAAAAGAATCATTCTTCAAATATTAATCTAAGCTTATTAATCAAAAGCTGTGTTCCAAAATACAGACATCTGAATTTAAATACACAGCTATACATAAAGATTAAATCCAAAAAGCAAAAACCTGTTGGCAAGAACCAATCATCTGGTCCCCTTATCCTCCCCATATATGCATCAAGTGGTCCATATATTGCTTGTGCTGACAAAAGTACTTTCCATTTCAGAAAGACCAACTCCAGATTTGGTTCTTCTTCACTTTCCAGACTCTTCCTCCACAGGTTTGAATCCACCCCCACCCTGAACTATTTGAATATTTGATGGGAGGGACCTCCCATCGAAGCAGCAGCAGCAATGAAAGCAGGAGAGCCATCTTATCTTGGCAATGAAGGGAAGCTGTTGCCTTGAAAGTGCACGCCTTGCAATCCCATTCTTCTTCCTAAAGTCCAACTCTCCATTTAGAAGTGTAATCCAATTTACTAATTTATCTCTCACTTTCCTTTAAAAGCAAACAGCATGTGGATTTTATCATTTTGAACCTGTGTGAGATAAGTTTGACTGGCTGCATATGTGACTGGCCCAAAGTCATCCCTGTAATGGCTGAAGGAATAAACTTGTGAAAAAGGAGGAACAGAGGTGGTATTCACCAAGTTCTGACCAGTTCTGGGGAACCAGTAGTGGAAATTTTGAGTAGTTCTGAGAACCGGTAAATACAACCTCTGACTGGCCCCACCCCCTTCTATTCTCTGCCTCCAGAGTTCCAGCTGATCTGGAGGAAATGGGGATTTTGCAGTACGCTTCCCCTGGAGTGGGGAGGGAATGGAAATTTTACAGTATCCTTCCCCTGCCACGCCCACCAAGCTGCACCCACCAAGCCATGCCCACAGAACTAGTAAAAAAAATGAATCCCACCACTGAGGAGGAAGAATCACTAGTAATAGTCTGATTAAAAAAAACCTGAGCCCATTACAGGCACGGTAATAAGGAAGAGTCTTAGACAAGATCTTCCCTAGTTTTCATGAAGATAAAGGGAGATAGAAGAGAAGCACATTCAGTTCTGCAAGATTCTGTTACTCTAACCCTATAATAAAGGCAGTCTTAGCATTCATGACTTTGGTTTCCTAACCTGGTCCACCTTGGTTCCCATGGCTAAAAGTGGGTCTTAATCTCTGTTCACTCTGGCAATACTCTAATATTTGAATCACAACATTAAGCCACCTTATTTTTAATATATACTGTAGCATTATCTTGGTATGATAAGCCATCCATTCATTCATTCATTAGATTTTTATCCCACCTTTATAACTTTTATAAATAACTCAAGGTGACCAATATAGCTAATACGTCTTCCTTCTTCCCATTTTTCTCCCAACAACTCTGTGATGTGGGTTGGGCTGAGAGTGGCTAAAGGTCACCCAACCAGCTTTTATGCCTAAGGGGGCACTAGAATTCACAATCTCCTGATTTCTAAATTAGCATCTTCATCATGACACAAAACTGCCTTTTATTATAGACATCATCAGTACTCATCCAAACCATCAAGGCCATAATTATATAACCTTATTTGCTTCACAGTTTGCAGTGCATGCTAAATTTTTGTAATTGGTCCAGAATACATCACGAACTGTACATATCAGGGGGGGTCAAACCCGATCCCATCACAGGCTGTATCAGGATTGTTTTTTGGGGGCCTGGTCGTCACAGCCAACTGGGTGGGTAGGGCTGGGGTGGGCCAGCGCAGCATGGGCCAGTCATTTGCCATCTTTGAGACAGTCCCATGGGACAACTTTAGGCCTATCGCAAGTCATATCTGGCTCACAGGCCACGTATTTGACACCCCTGGTATATACTGTAGAGAACATTTATTGGATGAGGAATTCTGGGAGATGAACTCCACGCATCTTAAAATTGAAAACCAATTTTGAAAACCACTGTTCTAGACTATCTTTGAGGAACTGGTATCTAAACAAAGGGTGATGCAGATTTTTTACATCTCATATAGTGCCACAAGAAAATGTGGCACTATACGAGCCGCGGTGGCACAGTGGTTAGAGTACAGTACTGCAGGCTACTTCTGCTGGCTGCCTGCAATTTGGCAGTTCCAATCTCACCGGGCTCAAGGTTGACTCCACCTTCCATCCTTTTGAGGTCAGTAAAATGAGGAGCCAGATTGTTGGAGACAATATGCTGACTCTGTACACTGCTTAGAGAGGGCTGTAAAGCAATGTAAAGCAGTATATAAATCTAAGTGCTATGGCTATTGCTGTTGCTATATTTAACTTGATTCCATAAGTGACTACCTGGTTTATATATATGGCAAACTGCTCTCCACTTTGGACTCATGATATATAAAACTGGAGATATAAATCAATATGCTGGATACCAATATCATCCATAACCGACTAATTCTTATGGACTGAAGCAGATTTTATGTCATAGAGTTGAACAGGTCAGAAAAGAGCTCACTCTTTATCTCTGTACATGATGATATCAATTGACCAGAGAAATCAAGAAATCCTGGATTACAAATGTGAGTTGAACATACACAGAACAAGAAAGAAGTAAGAACTATTTGTTGATAACCTTCTTACTGAACTCCGGGAGGAGATGCTTTTAGGCAATAACATCACATCTGTTTCAGACAGATATAGCAATGTAAAATATTGTTGAAGTAATATTCACAATCACATATTTCCAGATAGGGCATACATTGTAAGAGCATTCATTGGTAATTTACAATATTGCAATAGGGTCTTTTGGCCTTTGGAGTTCATTTAATTGCAATATTTTTTCCCCATTGGAAGGCAGAACCATGGAATATCTTTTAACTTAGATACTTAAATTTAGTCAAATGAGTCAAGGTGCTGCCAGGCTTTGAGAAATTCTTTCTGATCATCTTATTCCTTGTCATGGTGTTGTCCCTATGCAGTTAAGAATTTAACTACAGAGTTTCTTCGTTGTGCTGCTTCACTATAAAGTTCCTTTGGTTAGCTGCTAAAGTAGAATGATTTGCAACCATTTCATTTTTTTCTAATTAAGACTGTAGCTAAGCATTATATGAAGCCTTTGGCAGCAGAGCCTTTTTCCATAAGAAAAGTGAAGGTAAAATGCAATGATTTGTTAGAAGTGTTTTGCCTCCTTTTACGATTCAATATAATCAGCACTTCTCCTATTGCTTTGTGTTGATATATTTCTCTGCATTTCTGCCATCTCTCTCATCCTGTCTCCTTCTTTCTCTTATCCAAAGCATTCTTTGGGAATTCGCTAAAAGATGTCACCTTTTAACAAAACAACACAAATCCATGTATGAGATTTTACTGTTTTACGATTATAACGAGGAAGATATAATACATACATGATAGAACAGAATCTATCACACCTTAAGCATATTCATGGACAAAGAATTCTCAGCCAAGTGACACTGTCCTAAAGAAGAGAGATTTCTGCTTCTTAAATATTGTCAGAAAATATCTTAATTTCAGGTGTATATTGGTCAAAAAGAACCAAAAAGACAAATGTTGATTGAGAAAGCAGGAAAAAATAAAGATAAAATGCAGCAAGGTTGTTATCATATTGACTTATTTAACGCCACTAACATTTAACAGGCTTTTGTTTTGAAGTAGATATTGGAACATTTGCAAAATATAAGACAACCTTGAATCAATATATGTAATTATTATTTTTTTATTTCTATTTTTAGGGTAAACCACATATACCTATTTAATAGTTTTTTTCTGTTAAATGTATATAATGGGCTTTCTGTATTTCAAGTCAATTGGAGGTAATTCAACAGAACCAAGGAAATTCAGGTTGAAATCCCTATTTAGCCAGGCAGTTTACTGTCTGAATTCAAATGAATCACAACCTCTCAGTCCAGTCTATCACATTTGATATGATTGTGAGAATAAATTACCATCATGTAAATTAACTGAATATGTAAAGAAAAGGATGTCATAAATATATTAATTGGTGTCTCTGATTTTTTTTAAAAAAATGTGTGAGAAATGGAACTGATTCCCATGAATTCATTTTTAAGAAAATATATTTAAGATAAATATATTTTCTTAACTGATTCCCATTTAATATTTTTAAATAAAATATAGTTCTCTTAAATATATTTTTGTATATTATGTACCAGTTATGTTATGATTATTCTTGTTAATGGATTTTTAAAATATTTTGGAAAAAGTGGTTAAACCAAAGTTATTCACAGCTTTTGTCTCTCTCTGTCTGTATAATTATTATTTCAGTATGTCCAGTTCAATGCTGTTAATAAACATATCTAATAGCAAATTATTGAATGTTGTTATGTAGTTTCCTTTCAGTGTACTCTAAAGGAGAAAATATTTATGTTACTTACTTAGCTTCTTCTTCTGTCCAAGTAGCTGACAAATGTTTGATATATATAATGAGCTTCATTCCATCAGCAATCAGCTATGTCTGAATGAAGGCCAACTCAACTTTGTATGAAAAACAAACTTCTACTCTTTGTTATAAAGATAGCAGAACTGTTTCCATAACACAACACACATTTCAGTGGTACAAATTGCCTAAATCTTTCAGGATATGCTGGCGCTAAAGGAAATCACTTAAGTCATACCTTCATATTGTTATTAGATAGACTCCGCCATTCAAGATCTAATGAATCTGTCACCACATTATCATTTTCAGAATCTAAATCTGGTAATAAAATAAAATCTAGATATCAATGAATAAGAATTTAAAAGTTAGCACTCATTAAGCAACACTGGTTAAAAAAAAATCCTCTGACCTTTCCTCCAGATACATTGCATAGTAACCTATATATGTCATATTAGCCAGAAGTCATGTAAATTGTAATCTTGTTACATCTGGAAGGCATCAGGTAGTAAAAGCATATCATGCAAGGTTTTTTTTTATTTTAAGAAATTACAATAGCAACATTTAATATTTATGTCATGTATATAATGGTTATTGATTTCAGTCTATGCAATCCAGTAGAATGACACTTGTATTCTCAATTAATGACAGTACTGAAATTTAAATTTCATTTTGAAAGCTAAATCTGGCATATACGTGAATCTTGAATGTATAACAAGCCTTGATTTCAATCTAATTGCCTGCAGTTTTTCAAAATTTAGATAGGGTTGTTTACAAGTTAATTTCTATGTTCTGTGACTGTACAGCCTTGATAGATAGCAACTAGTCAGACTCTGCCATCTTTGTTCATGCTTTTTGCTGTTACTTTTTTATTTCCAAAAATAATTAAGAAGTGACATTTTTAACACAAGTTCATGGAATGTTTTTATTGTAATTACTTAGACTGCACTCCTAAACCTTTTCATTTGGAATGAAGTCACTGAATTCAGTGTGATTTAGTTCCATATAAGACTATATATATATATATATATATATATATATATATATATATATATATGTATGTATGTATGTATGTATGTATGTATGTATGTATGTATGTATGTATGTATGTATGTATGTATGTATATATATGTGTATATATATATATATATATATATATATATATATATATATATATATATATATATATATATATATTTGTGTATATATATATATATATGTATGTATATATATATATATATATATATATATATATATATATATATATATATATGTGTGTGTGTGTGTGTGTGTGTGTGTGTGTGTGTGTGTGTGTGTATACATACATATATACATATATACATATATACATATATACATATATACATATATACATATATACATATATACATATATACATATATACACATATACACACATACACACATACACACATACACACATACACACATACACACATACACACATACACACATACACACATACACACATACACACATACACATACACATACACATACACATACACATACACATACACATACACATACACATACACATACACATACACATACACATATGTAAAGGAACCAATCAATTTAATTGATATCAATATGTAAAGGAACCAATCAATTTAAAAGTTTGCATTCACTGCCTCCCTGTGGTGGCTCCAGTTTGATCTATATAAACTATAAAATAAAGCACATGTGACATTAGCCAATGACAGAAAGATGTGACATATGGTGGCATAGCAGACAGAGAACATAGATTTGGTGATATATCCCTAAATATCTGAACATGCAATGAAATTCCACAGCAGCAGATTTTTTAAAAATCTAGCAATACCAGCTTTATAACTTGCTAGGTAAATTATGTACTATGATGACATTTCTTGATTAATCAGTAATTCAGACGGAGTAGTTTTATTGAAGTCCAAATATTCATTTGTGGTTTTAACAATGCCAAAAATCCAAAAGCTTTTACATCAAATACATCACCCTCAAAGGAGCAGTCACTCATGGTTTCTCTTTTTCTACTCCCCCCAGTTCAGATAACTACTTCACATAAGTCCTCATAAAACTATTTTGCTTAATACAGAGTCATGTTGTTAAGGCAATAATTCTGTCATCGATCATTCAATCATAGAACTTCTGAGTTCAAATTTAAAACATTGTGATTTCTAAAAATTAATATTCATATGCACTTTTAAAAACTATGAACTATTGTATTTTTGGACTATAAGACACACCATGATTTTGAAGAGGTAAATCTTTTTTTTAAAATTGTTCCACTCTGCAGGTCTCCCAAACCCTCTGCACACTTCATTTTTTGCAAAAAAAAAAAGGGGGGGGGCATGCAGAGACTTTGGGAGGCTTGCAGAGTACTCAGGGGGGGGGGGGACAAGCAAAAGCAGGCCATTTTTTGCTCATTTTTGCCTTCCCCAGCCCTCAGGAGCACTTTGCAAGCCTCCAAATCCCTCTGCACATCCCTTTTTTCAAAGTGGGTGGGGTTTCAGTAGGTCAAAAATGCTGTATTCAGTGTTTTGGATGCATCCAGATTTTCACTCTCTTTTTTGAGGGAAAAAGATGCATCTTATACTCCGAAAAATACTCTAAGTAAGATTGTCCCTGTGCATCTTTGGACTTTCAATCAACACAAATTTAAAGATTTCAGAAGTTTGCTTTAAATTTGCATTTAACAAGTTAAACATTCCTCCACATTTTAAAGAATGAATGATTAAGACTTTGATAGTCTGTACTGGGGTGATTTCTTGGCAGACTTCAAATATGAAATCTGAAAAGCTGCCTCATGAATTCACATGCTACCAGTACTAGTTATGATTCTGTATCATATATCATTGATATATGATATAGAAACACTGACCAAATGCTGTCAGAATTTTTAAAAAAAATACCACTAAAATATTATGCTCAAATTTATTTAAGTTTCCTCAGAGACAAAATTGAAACTCTTAAGAGATTCCCAGCTGTGAGGAAATAAAAATATACCAGGATGCTTCAGGGAAAGAATAATACACAGGACTTTCTTGATTTACATGCAGTAAATTTCCTGAAAATAGGATGTTGAAAACCACTATGATATTTTAGTGGCTGTATGCTAGTGTAATGACAGTTGAGGGAGTGGCATAGGGAGATCATGTTCAAATTCTTGTTTGGATATGAAATTTCAGTTGTTGATTGTTGGCCAGTTACTGTCTCTCCTGCCTCAAAGGGTTCTCTGAGGATAAATTCAAAGGAACATGCAGAGAAGTTTGAATTATTTAAGGAAAAAGTGGGCTATAAATATAAAAATAATTGAATATGAAGCTGCAGATAGCATGAAATGCTAAATGCCTTTACATGTAGCCTAGGTAACTTGTTTTTAAATATGGGGGGGGGATTTGAGTCTCAAATAGATTTAAATTTATAATTGTAATTCATAAAATCCTGGATGTCAATATTGGAATGGAAGAGAAAGTTGAAATTAATTAGGAGGTCAGATTAAAAACTGAAAGATTTTTCTTGTTTTCCTTACCTTCCCATTGAACCTTATGGAAAAGCATTATCAACAAATAATATATAGAGATAGGTAGATTATTACTGACTAGACAGGAAGAACCGATATATAAAATGCAAAGGAAAATATCCATTTGAATGAGTGAGCTTGAGAGTGACATATTTCAACAGCGTTACACCCTATGAATGGACTCAATCAAGTGGGGAGTAAAAAAAAATCATTTTCTGACAGGACTGTCAGTGAAATCATCAAGAGCTGAGGACAACAAATCCATAGCTGGGCAAAAAATTGACAGGGTGGAAAACAAGAGTCTCTGATGCTGAGCCTTCCGTTTCAGCTGTTCAGAACATAATTTCAAAGCAATTATTGTTCCAGCTGGTTCTACTAACTGCAAGTTGCAGACTCGCCTGATCTTGTCACAAAGATCTACAAGAAATCAAAGTAGTAGAAATACTGTGGATATAAAAATTGTGTTTGCGGGTGTAAATCAATTATCCTGAAACCAGACCAATGTGGACCATTGACTTAGAGAATTCAGATTCAGAAACAGCTAAAACATAAATATTTATCTTTTGAAGCAAATTTAATCAACATTCAGTTCCTATGCAAGTTTACTCAAGAGAAACAAATCCAACTTATTTCAGTTGTGCTTCCTTCTAAGTAAATATGCATATCATTGTTTCATGAAGTCTACTAAAATCCAAATACTTTGATTTCACTGATTTTGAAAAAGTATTTCCTTATAACTTAAATGCAAAGCGTATGAAATAATAGAGCTGTATACTTGTTAATCTGTGGGTTGAACTTTATTAAATCACGATCAAGAACTTTTACCCACTCTTTGTGTTTTCTCATATTTTTCATATTTCATAACATTGATTTTTATGCAGAGAGTTTAATTTGTCAATGGTGCCCTTGATAGTGTGTAATCACGTATATTCTCACTTGGTCTTTTTAAAATCATTTTTATTTTGAAAACCTAACTTTTCACATGATTTCTGTGAATTTTTTAGTTGTTGAATGATAGGAATTCATGTAAATGATTTAAAGAGATTAGATAGATAGATAGATAGATAGATAGATAGATAGATAGATAGATAGATAGATAGGTAGGTAGGTAGGTAGGTAGGTAGGTAGGTAGGTAGGTAGGTAGGCAGGCAGGCAGGCAGGCAGGCAGGCAGGCAGGCAGGCAGGCAGGCAGGCAGGCAGGCAGGCAGGCAGGCAGGCAGGCAGGCAGGCAGACAGACAGATAGATAGATAGATAGATAGATAGATGATAGTATTTAAAATTAACATTAGCATATTAAATTAAAATGTTATTCTCTCCATAACATTTTAAATTTAATATGCTAATGTTAATTTGTTAACATTAACAAAGTCATAGCCATATTATGAAGAGGCCCATGAAACTGAGACTAAGTTTTTGACAAAGAATATAAAGGGATCAAAAGAGGTTTCAAAGCAGTAACTTTTTGTTGTTTGTTGTTCACATGTTAACTGCACTCTGCAGACTTGAGTGACGAGGGTCCCATTTCTAACACAGCATGGAGTGGGTGATCTCCTCAACTGTAAAATGAAGCCATAAGAGCTCAGCATGAAAATGTATTAGCAACAGTTAGATAAAGAAGACCCCAGCAAGGCGTACACACTTTCAATTGGTAAAATAATGCTTGTACAAATTGTTTTTGGTACATTAAGTATCTTCCACAGCCAAATTTAAAGAAATGGGGGGGGGGAGAGAGAGATTTGAGGGAATATATAAATAAATCCGAGATACTGAAAACCACCAAGTTAATTTTGTTTCTCTCAAAAATAATAATACAATCTGTATATATGTGAACAGATTCTGAGTTTGACAAACCTTTTGTACAATGACAGATAGTGAAGTGTTACATAAACTGTCCGGCTATAATAAGAATAATCTTGCAATCATCATCACCATCATCATTATTACCATCATCCTAACAGAAGATATACAGCTACAAAGCACGGTGAAATAGCATTAAACAGAACAAAAATAGAAGCCAGGAAAAAACGGTTTATACATTTGTACTAATCCAGCAGCTCTTTACTGACTATGACATGCTGACAAGGAAACAAGGCTTATGAAAAATGATCTGACATGATGTTGCTAAACCTATGCATTTCAAACAGAGGAGCACACTGTGGTGTGCCAGAAATGAATTCCTGAGCTACTTTAGGGGATTCATGTGTGGTGTGGGAGGGAAAAGATGAGGGGCAGAGGAATATGATAACACATTTATTGAAAATGCATTGCTTCCTAAGGAGACATAGTTATATCAAATGAAATAGATGTCCGTGGGGTATCACTTGAATAAAAGCTGAACATTTTGCTCAGATTAAGCAGACAGCGATTCCAAACATAATTGTTTGAAAGGAAATCCTGTTGAAATTAAGAGAGATTTATTTCTGAGTAAATATGTTCAGAGCTGAGATATTACCCTAGTTTGCAGGTATTTCTGTCTGGTTCGGTTGCGTACAATAAAAGTACAATGAGGGATAACCATTTTAGAGGTTTTCTAATGGTGTAATAAGATCCATGTCTTAAAAAAAATGATCTAAAGGTGAGCTTGCATGATTAAAACAACTTCTGTAAATAACCAAAACTATCATAATATATCATATCTTCTCAATCAATGCTTTTTGATGGTTCATATGTACCGCTGAAAGCCATTGTGTGATAAAACATTGAGTGATCAGCTATTGAGTTATTTACATACATATGTAAATCAGGTCTAAGTGAATTAGCACAGCAGTACATGAAGAAACCCAGGGATAATCAAGTTTTCTTTAGCTCCTTTATATCTCTCAAACAAGGTCTAAGGCCATTTTATGTGCAGACAGGAAAAATAATAGCTTTCCCTAAGGGGAAGATAGATTACATTGGGAAATATTTCTCTATAAAAGAAGCACTTTAAAAATGGATATATTAAGGAGACGAATCAAGTTAGTGTTAACCATGAGGTACTGTTTTTCTACAGACAGGGAACGGAGAAGGAGGAGGAGGAGGAGGAGGAGGAGGAGGAGGAGGAGGAGGAGGAGGAGGAAGAGGAGGAGGAGGAGGAGGAGGAGGAGGAGATAAACTTTGTTCATAGTGTCAGTACAATTAAAATAACTGTTCTTGCATGAATATGCTGTCCATATTAAGGTACTTCAGCCTTAAAATGAGTAGATTAGTGACCAGATTCTTATTATATCTGTATATGTATAGATGAGTCACCAAATTTGGGGTAAATCCAGGTGAGGAGTTCCAGGAAAGATGTTAGACTAGCTTCTTGTCATCTGGGCACTGAAATTCATAATTTCTGTATGTCAGGTCTATCACCTCACTTTTTTGCCCTTTCCATTTTGGGTGATATTAGCTCTTTATTCTTTATTCAAGCCATTCTCCAATGAGAATAACAGACAATTTGTCAAATTGGATGTTTCTTTTGGGGGCCTGCATAAGTGCCCCAGATACAGAAAATGTTCCAGTATTCTTACTAATTGTAATATTGAACTGTGGATTTGAATAACTCAATTCAGTGCCTTAAGTAAAAAGAAAAACAAAAACATTTCCCCATTACACGCTATGATGCTAGAAGTTTATTTCTCATGTTGCATTACATGATGTCTGATCCTTTCTAAATGAATATTGGTATTTTTACGTGCAAAGCTATACTTTAAATTCATATATAGCCCCTTCTTGTTTATGCTTTTACTGTTTCCATACTTAATGAAATATAACACTGATTCCTAGTGATTTCTGCCCTACCAGATGAAAAACCTACAGCAGATTAAATCAGAACAGAATGTGATAATAAACTCCTTTTCTTATAGTTTGGCTTTCCCAACTTCTCACTCTATGATCATGCTAGCTGTGGAAATCCACAGAATTGCAATTTCTATATATTTGCAGATTACCAACTTGGGGAAAGTGGTTATGGATCATTCTTCATGACTCAAAGAAGCAGCCTTTTATATTTATGATAAGATGGAAAATACACCTGCATTAGAACTCATCCAAGTGATGAATAACTCCATAAGGCTAGTTTGCTTTATCCTTGGAGAAATGCTGGTGTAAGAATTCTAACGTTAACCTAGAAGAAAAGTTTCTACTTTAATAAGGAACAACATTCTTAGTTTCAATACATTACCACTAATTATAGATAACAATTTAAAAACAGTTTAAAATAAATAGGATCACAAACTGACGTTTTGGTTTTCTGTTTGTTTATTGATTGATTGTTTTTCATATTCAAAGAGATGGAAGTGAACATCTGTATAACTTATGACATTTGAAACTAAATACGGATTTCATTCATATGGAGCAAATATTTGACCACTACTTGGTATCATGAAACATCTGCTGGTTATTCTGTTGTGGGGGCTTACAATTTATTTATTCAAATGCACAGTAAAAAGAAAGAACATAGCCCAGAATAATGTCTTTTCACATTAAGTTTCATACTAAATTAGAGCATTTATGGGGGGGAAACCCCCGGTTTGTAGTTTATATATTGGTCTGATCAACTTCATTTTAAACATTTTCCTAAATTAGCTTTGAGCCCTTTTCCCCAATGAACTTCAGTTGTATTTGAAGAATAAAAATAGATGGCATAGAACTCACTGAATATCCATAATTCTCTACTCTCTATTTAACTAAGATATCTAGATGCAGAGATAGATAATATTTTGGACACAGGGTAGCACAATTAGAATGTTAATAATGTATACTTTTATTTATATAAATGCCTGCCATTGCAACTTTTTATGTTTAAATTATAGGTAGTCCTCTTCTTACAACAGTTTAGTGAACAGCTGACGTTACAATGGTACTGAAAAAAGTAATTTATGACCATTTTCATACTTACGACTTTTGTAGCATCTCCATGATCAAAATTCAGATGCTTGATAACTAATTAGTATTTATGACAGTTGCAGTGTCCTGGATAATGTGATTCCCTTTGACGACCTTCTGACAAGCAAAATCACAGCTCAATATCTGTCACTCATAGGTCTAGATTGTCTATTCCTCAAAGAATGTCTCAGATATTCTTCATAGATGCACAGAATCTAGTTAGGGCTGCAAAGCATAGAGAAGTCAGCAAAATTACTCTATGAGTTCCATCAGGTAGCAATGGAAGCTACAAAACTTGGTAACTTCTACAGGATCTGTAGATGAAGAAATGTAATTTGTGTCCCACAGATCAGGTAGGATCAGAATCTGTATTTTCTTGTATCCAGGAAAATATAAAATATATTGCAATGTAATAACCAGTCTTTCTATGTTCTTATTTACTTTAAAATCCTTAAATGAAAATCCAAAATAGCAAAGAAGTCTCCCACATGTTGACAACCTTGGATAATTTAAAAGTGTCATAGTAATTGCCAATGAACAAAATGGATCTATGCATTCAGTCCAAAAATATACAATGTTAGGATATGAAGGTACTTCTGTCATCTATTTTGATTTTATCTTATTTTGTAAAATGTGTATCTGACTAACTAAGTAAAAATAGCATATTAATAGCTTATCATTAATTTCAAAACATCCAGGAGTATCTTGTTTCAATGTAATAATATATATTATTGACAAACTTTAGGAAACAGCGCTACTATCTACTCTTGAAAATGTTTCCAAATTGACCCTGCTATTATATCTGAGACAATTTATTACTAGATTTTATTTTTCATGTTTGTGCCTTGAAAGTTAATTAAAATTATAAAATTAATGTGTCATATTATTTGGGTGATACTTTTAACTAACTGAAGTGATTATGCAAACTGCTAAACAAGATGGAAATATTTTTTTCAGATTCCATATTTCTCTAAATTGATCACTGCCATTCTCTCAAGAAATACAGATGTCCTATTTAATTTGCAAAAAACTTGCAGAAATTTACAACCGAGCATGAGCAATATAACTGATATGGGTTATATTTAGATTGATCCATATAAACATGTGTGTACGTCCCTTTATTTTAATAAAATACTATTGAATATTTTGATAATCATTAGTAATAATAAATATTTAAAAACAGATGCTTTGCTTATTGACAAGTAAAAATGCATATGAGCATATACCGTTCCACCCATTACCACAAAAATGCTTAGCTTGAACAAAAATCTACAGGGATAGAACAAGAGAATCTCAGCAAAAATGAATTGTGAAAAATACTTTAAAATTTGAATTATCAAAAATATTACAAGATAAGTGATAATCTGGGGAATATGTATTTTTTAAAAAAAATATTATATCTATTGGCAAAACATTTCCATTTCAGTTATGTTCCTTATCTGATTTTTTTAAAATAACGAACATCTCATATTTTAATTCAGTAATGCAGTATGATTGCAAGCATATGCATGTTTCCATTGCTTTGTAATTTAAAAACAAATCATCATCCTCATATCACGTTATATCTTTGACTAGATGAATAAATCAATCTTCTGTCCTACATGGTCCAGTCCAAATAGTTTTAAGGATTTCAAATATAACAATGATATTGTATTCAATATATTAATGTTTCTGTAGTGTGTATGTATGTGCATATGTATGTATCTATATGTATACATTTTTTATTTATCAAATTTATTTGCCATCCATTTCATGGTCCAGGTAACTCTGAGCAGCTCACACCAGGATAAACAACAATGATTATAAACATAAAAGTGAATTAAAATTATAAAAAATTAAAACAGGAGTTTGGAGGAGAAATGATGGGTTCCAGGCCATACAGGATGCTTCTTCTATTAGTGCATCAACCACCTCCAGCCCACAGACTCCATGCCAGCCCCATGCTAGCCAGCCAACATAGCTAGGTTTTAAGGACTTTCCTGAAGGCTGAAAGAGAGAAGTTGGATCTTCTCCCCTGTGGCAGGAGTAGTTATAGTAGTAGTAGTGTCATAATATTAACTACTAAACCGATGTGTGTGGTGTGCCAAACAAAAATGTCAGTCGAGTTCATGGTTAATTTTATTGAGATGAAATCTTTCTTTTTCATTGCACTTGAAAGCATGTTTAAATTGACAATCAAAAGCTATCGTTTTCTTTTTTCCAATAAAGACTTTCTCAGTGTAAATGGTCATGTAATCTGGCACAATTATGTGACAGCATAATATGCAGTGTTGTCATGCAAAAGGAAGGCTTGGATAAATTTATTTTATTTATTATTTGAAAATAATGAATGAGAGGCCAAAACTGTAGGTGGTCTATGCTAATTAAAAAGTATAATTAAAAATATCTCCAATAGCAATTCTCAGCAAAAAATAAAGTGGCAGTACCACAGAACAACATTCAAAATTAAATTCCAAATGACTTTTGCAACAGCTTTATGGAATACTAGTAGGGTGGGTGCCAAGCATATATCCCTGAGGGTAAGGAGTACCACATTTTTTTTAAAAAATAAAAATTTAAATTTCTATTTTTCTCAGATCATATTGAAACTAATTAAACATATTACTCCTTCTTTCTGAGTCTCAAGTAGAGATTAAACTTTTTAAAGAAAAAGTATGAAAGATAGAAAGGCTATATTTTTGCCTGTTTCATGCATAACTAAAGGAGAACCAGTTCTTACAGCAATTCTAAATTCACAACTTATACAGAAATTTACCTAGAATCCTGAGAGTTACAGAAATGACCTGCACTGTATTCATATGGAGCAAAAACATTAGAGAACTTGCTATGTGGTGAGCTTCAAAATTTTTTGGAACCTCTTCTGTAGGTGTGGCCTGCTTTGCGGGAGTGACTTGCCGGCCATGTGACTGGGTGGGAGTGGCTTGACAGTCATGTGACCAGATGGGAGTGGCTTGGCAGTCATATGACTGGGTGGGAGTGGCTTGGCAGTCATGTGACTGGGTGGGAGTGGCCAAGATGATGTCACTGAATTCTTTGCCCCAATGGATGATCTACAAAAATATATAAAAAGGAAATTTATTATTTTGTGTACTTACTACTTAAATAAGATTAAAATAAGTACACAAAACAATAAAAGAGCTACTTACAGAAGAAAGATGACTGTCCTTGCCAGTCTTCAATATCATCGACTCCAATGAATGGCCTGCACAAAGAAGAGACACAGAAATGAACTCTTTCATTGCATGCACTGCATTAGGGTGAAACCAGCACACAAAATAATAGAAAAGGAAGATTACTGTCCTTTTGTGTGGTTGAAGTCACCCACTGACCACCTTGCTCCAATGAATGGCCTGCACAAAGAGATACAGAAAGGAAGACTTTAATTGTTTGCACTACTATATTAAGGATGAAACTAGCACACAAAGCAATAAAACAGCTACTTGCATAGGAAAGATGACAGTCTTAGCGATCATACTCTGTTGCCATCCTGTTAAATAATACTAACTGCAGAAGAAATAAAAAAATATTGGACTCGATTGTGGTTGTAAAGTGAGGATTACACTACAGGTAACAGAAGAAACCTCTGTTTTCACCCAACAATGTACATTCTTTCTAGGAAGGATGTCCCCCAACAAACAGGAAAGATTTTTTTTTCATCTAAGATGTTAGATCAAGAAGGAATGTCATAGGTAGACTCACAGAACAATACAGATTTCTTTTTCTGAAATTTATTCCTCAGTTCAAAAAACAGGAATATATGAATTAGGTTCAGTACTTAGGACAGACCCAGTAGCTATTCAAGAGTTAGTGGTGTCATGGTTAGAAGCAATGGTAAAAAGCAAGATATGGATTCAAAACCAGCAATATTTTGTTGTGTATTTCAAAGGGAATACAATACATATTTAATTTTACACATGTTAACAACTGCTGGAATTGTGTTTGCACAACAATGGAAAAACAAAGATATGAAAATGCATAAATATTAGAATGTGCAGGAATGAATAAATTGACAATTAAAATCAAGAAGGCTTCGAATATTTTTTCACGTGAGATTTGTTTCATCGGTTGCTAACTAACAGAAACAGAAATTAGAAATCTAAAAGTATGAAAGAAAACACCAATTATGTAAGGAAAGGCCACTAAAATGTGTAAGAAAATATTGTTAGTACTTGATCATTATTAATGTGTAGATAACTGTGGGACATTACACACCCACACACACAACTATGATAGTGCCAGGAAAACACCAAAAAATAACAATCCCCCCCCCCCAAAAAAAAGACTGAAGATGAAACCATTTTTCCCCCTAACCCTAAGAACAGGAAAGACAAAGCCACTGGAATAAAAACCATCAAGGCATTGTGGGAAATTATAAAGGACAGTGCCAGGAAGCTCACAGAACCAGGAACCACAATTACCTAAACAACCAGGTATCACATAGAAACACACAAAATCTGGTAAAGCTACCTTGCACCAACCTCGCCTGCCTATAGAAAAGCAAAAAAATGTTATAAATTTTATGTGTCACAAAGTGGCTGCTTTTCTATGGGCAGGCCAGGTTGGTGCAAGGCAGCTTTGTGAGATTTTGTGTTTATTTCTGTAGTGAATTCACTACAGAAACACACAAATCTCCCAAAGTACATGCAAATAAAACCATTTAAAAATATTCTAGACACAATAAATAAAATAAAAAAACATTAAAAGCATAAAGGAAAAAACCCAGATCACTTACCAGCAGGCAGAGTCAGCAGCTCTCATATGTGATGGATACAAGGAGCAGGCAGGCGACCAGGCAGTAGGCTTAGAAGTGGTGGGGGCCTCTGTGTGTCTCATTTTTGGCCTCCAGTGCCACTCTGCCATCCAAAAACGTGCCCATGCCTCCTGTTTTTGGCCTCCTCAACCTCCAGAGGGTGGGTGGGCACTGGTGGAGGGTAGGTGGGAGAATTTGGGCGGGGCAGACTCATGGCCCCATGCGGATGGGGCCCCATAGGAGGTTGGCTGTGCCGCACAAGCGGGGATGGAACAGGCGGGGCAAGCAAGCAAGGGGGTGGGGCAGGCACTCCGTGACAAACCTCTTCTAACCGTTATGGTAGATTACTGGAAGATCTTCTACCAAACTGGTTAAAACCGGCAGGAACCTACCCCTGATACAAGACCACCTTGAATCTACATTACTGCACTTGTTTGTGAAAATATAAATTGTTGTCAGGCCAACAAGCTTATTATAGGCAAAATGGTACTCATTTAGAAAGAGTTGGGATTACAACACAATTAAATATACTGGTGTGTTAATTTGAACAAATATGTATTAATTAAATATGGATTGACACAGATATGTTTCTAATTGGAAAAAAAGTTTTTCCATAAATAAATCTGAGGATGGAAGAATATTTTCTAAATCACCACAAAGTAAATACTTTTTAAAAATGGTTTTTCTCCTGAAAATTAATTGATCTATGAATATTGCTATGTATGGCTTGCCACCCCATACAAACTAAGATGGCACTGCCAATGTGTTTAAATAATGGGGAAGGGACAATTTGTGGTAGTTGTACTTATTTAGAATCCATGACCTATAGTATCTACACCTTTAAATTTTATGTTTAAAATTTAGATACTGATGCCTATAGAGAGCAATAATCCTGATTGTAGCAATATTTGCTCTGCTTACAGATGATATGAATCTGCAGACACTGGCAGTTGTGTACAGCTAATGACTTTTTCACATGTGCTCAATGTCAGAACAGAAGTGTTGGCAGTGGGCAATAGAATTGGCCTGTGTAGCTCTACCATCCTCTCTCATGGCACGGATGTTATCTGACGTCCAATCCCCACCACATATCTGTGATGTTTCAGCAATTGCTGGGGAAGTGAAATATTTGGCATGTTCAATGAAATGGGCCCTTTTGTAGCTAAAACCCGCTGTGGTAGAGCCTGATCATTAAAAAACATACCTCTCCCAAACTGGCTACCATAGCTGAAAAGAAATCTGACACCTTTAAAAACTACTGCAAGTACTCAGATAGATTGAGTAATCGTAAGGCTCGGTGTAATGAAATTTCACTTGTGATCAGAATGTCTGCAGCATCAGGTGTGCCGAAGAAATGCAGACAAAAGAAGAAGAATATATGAGGTAGATGAATTTATATGGGGAAAGATTATGAATCCAGAAGCCCAAAGTCTAAAATTCATTACTCACCTCATTCTAGAGTGCCTTGCTCTTTTGTGCAACCAATGCCAAAACGTAGATGTAGTCCACCCCTCCCCACCCCTGCATTTAAGGGTTTGCCTCTAAATCTTGATTCCCAGGGCCATTCTCATTTCCAAGTAAGCCAGCACTCCCCAAGGAACAATGTTTTTTCTCTCGTGCCATGTCATGCTTAGTTGGGTCAACACCATCCGGGTCAGCGGTAGGCCCATGGGCAGGATATCCTCCACATCTATATGATGTGATACTAAAATAGCAGCGATTGACGAATTTAAAACTAACTGTTTGTGCAGCCACTAAAAACTGCACTATTAGCTGGTTTTTCAGACTGCATGAGTGCAGATCATTAAGTGTTATTACAGTATTAATTATTAGAAATGTCCTGTACTAGCCAAATTAAATTGGGATAGTCAATGACCTGCAAGTTCCCAATACCACGGACAATTTAACAGGGTATCTGCTACTGTGTGTAAGGTAGCTCCTATATGTCCATCACATTATTTTGCATTAAGCCTCGGTTAAGTTTTTCCTTTGAAAGCTTATAAATTAAGTTTGATTTACTTTAATGCATCTTTGGTTATAGGATAGAATGAGTAATTGTGTTGTACAGTGTGGGCATCCATTTAAAGGAATATAAACCCTGCATTTCACACAGTGTATACATATGCTATGGTATGTGTGCTTAAGTATAATTAGAGTATCATATGGCACATGGTGTTGAACATCCGAGCTGCAATAGTAATTTTTATGTAATTTCCATTCCTAATAATCTACGTGAAGTTGATTTAAAAAAATTAGATTGAACTAAACAGAACTATAAAAGGCCATATCAAGAAATTATGCTAATATTTCAGAAGTGAATATATATTTTGCTACTCCAACAAGGATCTTAGTGGCACCATAATGCTAACAATAACTTTTAATTTACACACAAGTAAAATATTTTTATTTTCCAAATAACATTTAAACATTAGTAATTTTTTAAAGTGAAATCTTCTCGCTCTGATTTCAATCTTAACAATCATTAGGTTGTACAGAGCATTCTGGATGTCACCATCTGGCTTTATCCTGATTATATTGAGAGCAATATCTACAGATGAATCTTAAAGATCGTATTATCATTTCTACTGCCACACATGGTTGAACTTCCTATCTAGATCTATTGGAAGAAAAATCCACTAATATGTACTCATTAGCATCTTATTTATATTCCAGCAAACTAAAGAAGCAAAATGCTGATAGCTAAAAACAACAAAACCATTGATTTATTTTATATCAATCTAGGAAAAATCACAATAGCTTCTCAAGTAATAATTTCCTAAAAGTTTTGATTCTGTCTCAAATTCAGTAATGCCCAAGCAATAAATGTGGGTAGTAGAAATAATAAAGGTATATAACAATGAAGAGTCTTGTGTCACCTTGAGTAGAGGAGGAGGAGGAGATGGTGGTGGTGGTAGTAATACTAGTAGTTGTATATAATGTATGTATGTATGTATGTATGTATGTATGTATGTATGTATGTATGTATGTATGTATGTATGTATTTTAGGAAATTTATATTGCCTCCTGTTTGCACCTGGTGATTCAAGGCAGCTTACAAGTAGCAGCAGCAGCAATAGTAGTAGTAGTAGTAGTAGTAGTAGTAGTAGTAGTAGTAGTAGTAGTAGTAGCAGCAGCAGCAGCAGCAGCAGCAGCAGCAGCAGCAGCAATAGTAATAGTAATAGTGGTTGCTCTTATGGATCATGAATGCAACTCATGGAGTTGCAGATTTATTTATTTTTCTTCCTAAATACTAAAATCCTATTTTCTCAGAAAATGTTCCATGTGGCAAACCAAGTTATCTTATGGAACCAGTATTTCATCAAAACATAATACACCGAAAACAAAAGAAAGCTTTCTCATTTGGGAAGCAGAATGTGGCTTGATCCCATAATGTGGCCACTAAATGGCATCAGAAGAAAATCTAATCAAATATGAATAAATGAATAGTCTTGACATATTCTTTGTATTTCTTCTCACTAGCTTCGCATTTGATAACAAGCATTCTATTTAACCAAGCTTAAAGTGAGCAAAGAAAGTTGGCCAAGAAAGTGATTTAAGAGCATATATAGAGTGATAAAACTTTGCTAACTTGCAAAGAGCAAGAGAATCTAAATTTAAAAGTAATAATAATCAGAAAAATAGTCATTTGGGATTTAGGGGAAAAAAATAAAGTCCAGGTTTAAGGAAGAGAAAGTAACCTTAAATATTGCAACATAGCAGCAGCCATGAGGTGACCATGCTTGCCACCTCCTTCACCTCAAAAATAATAAGATCTCCCCAAAAATAAAGCCAAGTGCTTATTTCTGGGGTCAAAAGAAAATAAGATGCTGTCTTATTTTCGGGAAAATATGGTATCTTCAGGTAATGTGGTATAGTTGTATAGGAACAGCAGGGGGAGAGCATACTATAGCTATGACTGGATTCTTAAGTAAGTAATTGATAAGTGACTTCAGTTATAAATATGGACAAGTTATGATTACTTAAATGCAACTGTTATCAAACATTTGAAAAATGGTGTCATTTTTACTTGACTCTCTGGAAATTTTAAATCTAGTTTTCTGTTTCTTCTTAACTCTTCACAAAAGAAGGATGCAGACAAGGTAACCATAGCTCAATAATAATACTCCACCTTTTATGTAGAAGACCCCTGATTCATTTCCTTCACTGTAGTGTTGGAAAAGATTCAGGATCATACCACTGGATCATACCACTGGACAGCTGTTGTTAGTCTGTATAGTCAATACTGAATTGGTATAAAGCAATTCATACTCCTAACAGAACTGAAAAATCAGTTTTGTGATTTTGTAATTACTGTTTTCTAGGTGAAAAATCATCCAGGCAGGTTATCATCAATACTATCAAATATCCTAGACTTTCCTGCCATTAATTTCCAGGAACATCAATTCCCTATATTTAGCCTTGGAATAATAATCACAATTTTGCACCCTTCCAAATCTTAAAACCTGTATTAAAATGCATCTGAAAAATGCCTGTTTGAGATTAAATGTTTCTTTTCAGAAGGAAAAATAGGAGTGGAACTATATATTTGTAATCACCACATTTTATATCGTAGATTTAATCACTGCCAGTGTAAAATTTCCTTCATTCTTCGGTGTTATTGTAGTCTGAGTCTGAATAGATGTCGATAAAAGAGCTTCTTCTGATCGATATCATCAACCTAGGTAACTTTGAGTTTTACTCAGTTTTGCAGCAACAGAATTATTAGTAATTATGAACAGATAATAAGGTCCAGTTTTTCACTGATATGCTTTAGTCATTTTTTAAAACATATTTCAGAAGAGTTAATCCTTCCATCTACCTCCCTTCTTTATGATAGATAGACATAAAATCCCTCCTACCAATAGGGCATCCGAGAATTTGAGTAGTGATCAGTTGGACATCATATTTTGTTCTTTTGGTTTCTTTAATCTCCTCTCAAACTATCCTTTTTTCAATTTTTATTTTACTTTCACCTTCTCCCCCCCCCCCCCGCAAACCTTGGCAACCCAGCCGGAGTTCAGTTCCAGCTGGAACAAATGCATAAACAAAGTTATCTTTCTCCTGCCTTTATATTATAGTTTCAATCTTATTTGTTTTGTTTTGTTTTTTTAAAATCAGCCATCTGAGATGAAATGACATGATCTATATTTAAATAGACCCTGAGGGAACTACTTTTTAATTGCTTTCAATTTCACCGTAAAACCAAAAAAAGAAAACTAAAAAAAAAAATTAACTGTGAGTCAAATAGTATGAAATGCATAGTATGGACATCAATTCTTACCTGTTAACCCCTGCAAATGGACTGAAGATTTTAGGGAGCCTCACATTCAAATGGACTTTTCTGATAGGCTACAGCTAGAATCACTAGTTCTGGTTGCTGCGATATGCTCAGTAGGCAAACAGAACCATTTTGTTAGGTGGCATCAAACTGGGTTACATTAATAGTGACTGCATGTATAAATGCTTATTATCATCTTGAACTGTTTTTGAAACGGCTCTTTGAAATACATCTATCCTCCTTATCAGTGGTGGGATGCAACCTGTTTAACAAATAGTTGGTGAGTGTGCACTTTGTGTACGCGCCCACCTAACGCACTTGCACACAGCGTTCAAAATACAACAATTTGAAGCTCAGCTGCTTACCTTCTAAGGCAGCTCCAGTAAGTAGAACAGCGGAGGCACAGAAATCAGCTGTGCTGCGTGAATCAGCTGAGCCAGAAAGAAGGAAATATAGGACAGGATAGGGCAGGGGCGGGGCCAACTGATCATCGGCACTACCGGTTCACCTGAACCGGTCCGAACTGACTGAATACCACCTCTTCTCCTTATCCATTGTCTTCTACCATGGAATTTGACAAGCATTATCATTTTTTTTTGAGACCATCATCCTGTTCATATTATATGCCAGTACCAGAACCCATCTTACACCGATCTATATGCGCGTGTCTGTAAGAATTGCTTCAAAAATTCTGTAAGGTACTGTTAATTATTAAATAGTACATTGTCGTTTTTAAAACTCTTGATCTCTATGAATAAACCAGGAATGTGAGTAATGATTGTGAGAGGCAGACAAAGAAACGCCACAATTTTAAGAAATAAATCTTTGAGCATCTGAATTTTTAAAAGGCCATTAAAGTTGATGAATTCCTATTTGCAAATGTCTATTGTGCAGTATGTAACATGTTGTCTATTGTGCAGTATATGTTCATTGTTTGCAATGTAACACACAATCCTGAATGACAGTAAATCTTAATTATGCATTTGGACAGCATCATAGCCTGATTAAAAATAGAGCTGAAATGAGATACAAATAAATTAGCACGCATTTCACATGTTCCGTGAGTAAGGATGTTTATACGGGATCAATGAACAGAAACTTATTACATCTTTACCAAAAACTCCCTGCGAACCTGGGAATGATGTTTATTGGCAGTCCAGCTAGGTCTATGAGGGTTAAATTATATATTGTTTTTTACTGTTGTTTCATTTCACAAAACTGCAAAAGTCCAGGGAACATTTTGTCAGAAAAAAACAATAAAGAATATGAAAAGCCCATCTTCACAGAACATTGGACATTGCAAAACAACCTACAGCTATTATCGGATATATCAAAACTGACAAGTAAAACTTTGGCTGTTGATTGAACAATATTTCACATAGACAGCACAAGCTCGTCCACATTCACTTTTAAATGGAGCTGCTTATCCTGGAGAACTATGGGTAGGGAGTTTATGAGCTTAATTGAATTGGTGGTATTTGGATGATTGAAAAAAATTGGTGACATAGCAAAACTGATTGTTAGATTTTCAGGAGCAAAGCAGCAAGCTCACTCACCACCAAGCCTCTGCAGCAGTAGCAGCAGCAGAGATTCAAAGAAATACTAATTCCATTCACATGCAATTTACTGGCACTCAGTAATGGTTTATGGATCAATTGTTAATGTATTTGCAATTCATTTTATCTTACTTGAGGAAAAAAAAAACCCAATGCTAAATCTTAATGGATTGACACATACATTAGTTCCCATGTCCTAATAGAGTTCCATTTTTTCCCCAAGAAAGTGTTTTGTCACTTTTGACATATGCTTTGTGAGTTATTTCCTCCCATCTGCCATACAGATGGACAGACTGATATACAGCTCTGCAAAGGTACAATCCTATTATTTTAATGTTTCCAATATTGTGATGGATGTCTTCTTGGGGGGAAATAAATAATTGCATAATGTCTACTCTGAAGTAAGTCCTATTGAACTTAATGTGACTTACTTCATGGTAAGGGCAAATTGTACTCAGCTTCAATGTCTCTCAAGTGATGATCCTTCTTTATTAAAAGGAAGAAGAAAAATTAGAAGCATAGAAAGAATTAAAAACTGTAGACCTAATTTTGTAGACAATTTGAGATGGCTTGCTTTCCATCAAGGAACTGCTACAATCAGCAAATTGGCATCAGTCCAATTCCCAAAGGCAGGACTTGAACCCTGATTGTAATAAATTACAAATCTTTGAAGCTATTCCCCTGGATCAGACAGCCAACACCCATTTCTTGGCCAGTTTTGATTTTAAATCCTAACTCAGTGGTATCAAACTCATGGCCCGCAGGCCAGAGACATCACGGGCTGGCCACGCCCATGCCCAGTTTAGTGAAGGCTGGGAAAAGTCATGATATGCTATGTGACGACACAATGATGATGGGAGTTTGACACCCCTGTTCTAACCCCACTACATGTAGTCTGAACTTTTCCCAAAGCCTCTTCCTCATATTTTGAAACTATCAAAGATAGGTTGTTATAGAAGGAAAGAAATTTATAGCGGCAGCCAGCGATGAATGTTCTGAGTATTGATGATTCTATAGGCTTTTGACAACGCTGTATAGCATCATTACCATGTAAACTATTTTAAATTGTATATTGCACTATGATTTTTTGGGGACTTTTTTTAAGCACAGTTGTTTTAGTTCACAAACTTGTTATTATTTCAGAACTCTTTCGGTAGAGGTAAAAAGAACAGTAAACCGTGATCACAGTTGTCCTGTCCAAATGTTTCAAACTTTGATTTAACATTCCCTGGTTTCTTTTTTTATATCAGTCCTTTATCTCCTTTGCTGCTGGATGGTTGATAGATCAATGCATGAAAAAGCAAGGAAGCACTGAAATATGTGGAAATATTATAGTTTAGAGACTGATCACAGTTAATCTGTTTTTAGCAAGGATTTTTAAAAACTGTCTAGAATCCAAACAAATTTACTGGATTTTGCTGTCACATAATCTGGGGAAGACAATAGCCGGGGTATTTATTCTTAATAAAAAAAGGCAGTTAAAGTGCATTTATGTTACAAGATTTTAAAATGACCCAGTGCTACCTTGTTTTCTTTTCATAAACAAACAAGTTTCAAATCTTGGTACACTTATAACATTTCTTCGGGAAAAAAATTCTGCTACTTCCTAGAATGTTCATGTAAGTGGGAATATTCCAAACTGCAATGTTCTTTTCAAAGGATTTAGTATTATTATAAGTCTTTAATGATTTTAAACATTCTAACATAAGCGCTATTTGGTCCAGTTTTCACTTGGATTAAAACTTAGACCAGAGTCCTCAAACTCTTCAGTTCATTGACCCTTAATGAAATTTCAGACTGTACATTGAGCCCCAAATATTAATTATATGAAAATAATTTAATAAGACTACTTTCATTAATAATGCTACATATAATAACAACAATGTTAATGGATAGTCCTATTGATCCTTGAGGTCGATACTGACCACTTTGGAGAACCTTGACTTAAACAGAAAGGCTGCAATTCCATGCTGATCAAAAGTGATACATGGAGTATATACATATATACTGTATATAAATACTATATATACATGTGTATCAGTGCGGGATTGCTCCCGGTTTAGCCTGGATCGGGCGAACCAGTAGTGGCAGCTGTGGGAGGCTCCACCCACCCGCCCAGATGCTTCTGCGCATGCACAGAAGCATTGTATGTGTGCGCGAGCTTGCGCGTGTGCACGATCGAACCAATAGTAAACAAAATTGAAACCCACCACTCATATGTATATACATATATACATATGGTATATATATGTATATGTGTATATACATACTGCATTATTATGTGTGTATATATGTGTGTGCGGACATATATGTTTGTTTGTGTTTGTATATGATATATATCATATCTATCTATTGATCTAATATCTATATCTATCTACCAATATCTATCTATCTATCTATCTATCTATCTATCTATCTATCTATCTATCTATCTATCTATCTATCTATCTATCTATCATCTATCTATCTATCTATCTATCTATCATCTATCTATCTATCTATCTATCTATCTATCTATCATCTATCTATCTATCTATCTATCTATCATCTATCTATCTATCATCTATCTATCTATCTATCTATCTATCTATCTATCTATCATCTATCTATCTATCTATCTATCTATCATCTATCTATCTATCTATCATCTATATCTATCATTATTTGTAATAATGATATATTACAAAGAATATATATTACAAATAATGATTCAGTAGGATAGAATTTCAAGCATTTCAAGCACTAATATCTTGCCTGTCAGCCACTATTTCACTCTGAAAAATATGAGAAATATATGAGGAGAAGAGTGTATTCTCTACCTTCTAAAATTTGATAATGAATTTCAATAAGGTAAAAGCCTCTGTCTGCTTAAATGACCTGGAGAATAATGGTTTTAATAAACAACCCCAGGATGATAGATCTAAATGCTGATCTGATGGCAGAGACCGCACAGTAATTATGGGGCGAAAAAATATTTGTTCATTTATTCAATTTTTATTTTCACCTTTATTTTTAGAAATAATTAAGCAGCATGTATACATAAGAGTCTTTCTGATCCTTTTTTCCTCATAACAACAACCCTTTGAAGTGGGTTTCCCTGGACAAGACTGGACAAAAATGTAGATTTGGCTGTCATTAAAGACCATCCAACAATAATTTAATTGAAACTAGACTTCAAATAGAAATAGAAAATTATGACTTTACATGATAGAAGTGGCTGTTGAACCCAACAGACAACATAACGTTAAATCTTTGTCTTAGGGAAACAAGGCAAATGTAGCAATCCAAAAAGAAGGAGAGAGATTTATAATGGAAATGGACCAGGCAAGAGAATCAAGTTGAGACAGTGCTTGGTAGGGATCATCATAAATTATCAAAGATCAAGTGATATACTATCAGTTTTTATTAGAAACCCATTTAATCTTGGGGGTAAAAAGGAAAGCAAGCTAAGAAAAATAAGCAGTGCCTGCATTTGGAGACAACTTTATCATTCAAATGATAAAACAAGTTAATGGTTTTGAACCTATGTGCAGGATGAATAGAACAAAGAGAAACATGGCATGGACTGGCCCAGTGATGGGGGTTGTGGAACTTTCAAGTTTTTTGTTCTTTGTATATTTTGTTTTTGTTTTTAATTTTTTTTTTAAAGTTACAGTTCTAGATATGACTGATGAAACCACGAAGGGTATGAAGGGCAAATAAGTATGAATAGCAGGCAAAAGAGTCAGCAGAAGTGATGTTCTCACCAGCTCTCTTAGAAATGGAAATGATGTAGGATTGAGCTATTTTCCCATCCGTGCTCAGAACTAATATCTTGAAAGATAACTGGAGGTGAAAGCAGCTCACTTTAATTTAACCACTGCAAGAAATACATAAGCAGTGAGCCGCTAACCCTTACACAATAATTATTCTAAACCTACTAGTTCTGTTTTCAGGTGTGACTGTATTTATAGTAGATCACCCAGAGTCATGTCTTATGAGATGGGCAGCATATAAACATGATAAATGAATCTTTTTTCCAGAATAATATATAATCGCTTCTTGGGTTATCAGGATTGTATCACCATACAAAGACAAAGCACAGCTCCATATGTGTATCAGTTTAAAGAAAAATGAGCAACTGTGTGTTAGTCTCCAATGTTTTAGAAATGTTGGCAACGGATTAAAACAAAATTGTATTTGTAAAATATATTTATCCTATTAGGAAAGCTGAAACATTAAAACAATTAAAACAAACTTTTAAAAAAGATTTTCTTATGTTACCTCTGATCCTCCTGCAAGAACAGTAGAAATAAGGGCTGGTTGAGCTCACACATGCACACAGAGTTTATAAACGAAAACGAAAGCACCCATTGGAATGATATACATTTGCTTTTTTGTTATTTTTCTCTAGAGGGTTTTTTTCCCCTCTATAATTTCTCCTTCGATGATGAAGGGATGCTAGTTTTATTCTATAAAGAAATCTGAAAGAAAGTGACAGGGAGTTAAACCTCTTCAGTACCAGAAGCCTTGCCTAGCTGGTAAAGTGATTGAATGATCTCATTTCAGGGTTTTTTGTTAGACAACAGGCAGCTCTCTATGAAGATTGATACAGAAGTGTTGGGCTTCGTTTGCTGGATCATCAAACGGATTGATATTATACTCCAACGCTGGATGAAGACAAAGTAACTGTTATCATACTCAATACAAGGGCTTGTCAGGAGTGGAAAATCATCCCATGTCACTGATTATAGGAGCGTTTCATGACTGTCATGTGAATTTATTAGGAAGATGTCATGTGCCGTTTGGTGTACCAGAAACTCTTTATTTGTCAGTGGGGGGGAAGCACCCTGAAATCTGGACCTGTGAATCCTAACAAAGATTCAATGTGCGCAGACAAATAGAGCCAAGGTTACAGACACAATGATTTGAAATTGGTCTTAAAAAGGGAGAGAATTGAAAAAATGAAATGCGTTGCAAATTAGACAGAGTAGGAGAACTTGGATGTTAAATTAAAATATTCAGTATCGACCAGAGACGAGATGTTTCTGTCTTGTTAAAACTGTACCAAGTAACCTGGGCAATTGGCTTTAAAAAAAAAGTGAAATGTGAATGAGTGTCGTATTGTCAGCAGTGTTTCTACCATTTTTAAAAAAAGAATCTTATGCAAATGAGTGGGGAAAGGTCATAAACATTTTTTTAAAAAATTGTTTTTAATTTTTCTTCCAGACACAATGATCTTAGCAGTCTATATTATGTTTTTTTCTGGCTTAAAGCAATGTATCAAACACTATTATTTTCAACAAACAGGGTGATCTTTCATATGCAAATTAGCCAGATTCAAATTGTGAGATATTTGAAAGACTTTAGAGGATGTAGTTTATCTGATACACCAAAATGCTTGTTCCCATTTATTTTATTTTATTTTGTACCATTACTAATAACAAAATAATACCATTTGGAACCGAAACTATTTATGAACATCCAAAGTATGTATGTTCATTATTACTATCTGCATTCATAAACATAACATTGTACAGGTTCAAGAGGCAATGAAGAAACTGCCCATAGATTCACAAAACTACAGAATATCAGAATGCAAAAACCTTGCAAACGCTTAACAAGTTTCGTATAGAGCCTTTACCTGAATTTTGCTGCCTAGGAATCTTTAGCGCGTTGCCTGCATTCTATGGAAGAAAGGCTGGATAAAAATGAAATAAAATGCACATAAAACTGTGAAAGCCGTGCTTAACTTCTTCTCCCTTTGAAATCAATGGGGCTTTGAATGTTTAACTTTGGCTGAATCATCACTGAATGATGCACAAAGGAACAAATGATCTGAAGAGCTGGTTACAGTTTATAAGACAATTCAACCTCTTTTTTTGAAAAAAATTAAGCCTACTGATTCTTTTTCAGTATGCTTACTTCTGACAAAAAAAATCAGGGCTTTCTTTTCGTGACTGAATTATCAACTCTCTGTGTACCAATAGGTCAAAACATGTCATTGGATAAACAAAGAAACTTTCAGTGAAATCAAACCAAGTAGAATAAGTTGGTTAGTTTAACTGGACTCAAGTAGGCCAATATTTCAAACTATAGGTAGGAAATATTTCTAATGAGAATCCCGTGTTTTCATGAATAATTTGTCATGGCTTAGATAAGGGAAGAGCAAAAGGTGGACATGGATCCCTGATTTTTATCTTCTATTCTGTGATCCATTTCTCCCTGTGTCTCTTTCCTTTCAGTTTTTTAGGCTGTCATGAAATGGACATATCTCTCCCCAATGATCTGAATTAATTGCCTGAAGGTTTTTGAAATTAAAATGATGTTGCCCACCTTCTCAATTAAACCTAGCAGTTATTATGGCATATTAAGGCCACAGTAAGGGATAATTCCCTAGCACCGCATAACAGAGTGACTTCCCGTTACTTGTCCCAGCTTCTGCCAACCTAGCAGTTCGAAAGCATGTAAAAAATTCAAGTAGAAAAATAGGAACCACCTTTGGTAGGAAGGTAACAGCGTTCCATGCGCCTTTGACATTTAGTCCACGGAGACATCTCTGGACAGCCCTGGCTCTTCGGCTTTGAAACGGAGATGAGCATTGCCCCCTGGAGTCAGGAACAACTAGCACATATGTATGAGGGGAACCTTAACCTTTAACTTAAAGGCTTTTCAGGTTATTTTGTTTGGTGCTTATGTTTTTCTCTTCCCTAGAAATTTAAGGCATATGAAGAACATATATCAGAACCCATCCTCAGACTTAGATTTCTTTCTCATAGCAATTCAACATTTTTAAATTTTAACCATGGCACATAAAAATATCTCTTTTTCACCTGTAGTTTCATCCTTCGTATTGCCCCACACTTTATTATTTTGTTTCAGAAACAATGAAAAAAACTTGAAAGTTTGTGATCATAAATTCAGCATGAAGACCTTGCCTGTAAATTAAACTGGAAGTGCAAATGTCCCAAATACTTCCTTTAATTTACCACAAAGTTTAACATGTGTTTTAAGCTAAAAGACTACGGAATAAATGACCTATTTTTTTTAAAAAAAATTAAAAAATAAAAACTATGAACTTTACTCTAATGAAAACACTAGTCACACATCATGTTGCTTTGTTACCAAAAGTATATTTGGTAGGGAATGAAAATTAATCATGACTCTCTATAGCAGGGATGTCAAACATACATCGTCATGGAGGCATCACGTGACATATCGGGACTTTCTTCCCCTTTGCTAAACTGCGTGTGGGCGTGGCCAGTGTGTGACGCATCTGGTCCGCGGGCTGCAAGCTTGAACAGCCTTGCTCTATAGGCATACATGTAAGGTCTTTAGCTTGAAAACCCTGAAATTCTTATATATTTCAGAATCTTACATTTAAAACTCTAATTTGCAAATTAGTAAATGACCAGTTAACCCCAAAACAAATGGTATCATAAATACCAAAGAAGTCACATGTAGCTTTCATGTGTCTGGCAAGGTATCCTTAATGAGCAATTAATAATCATGAAAATTGATTGGCAAAGTATCCTTAATGAGCAATTAATAATCATGAAAAACTATGTCACACCAAAATGTTTATTTCATTTTATTACATATATACTCCTGTTGTTAAACTTTCATTTCCAAAAAAACCCTCTGAAAAGGAAGTACTGCAATTCCTTGATTTAGAAGATGGTAAGAAGTTACCATGAGGAACCTAGGGTGGAATATAATAAGGAATTTAGGTCATAAAAGGAGAGCGTCTGCAAACCAACTTCCTGGAATGAAGAGAGTTTCCCTTTTGAAAACTAGCTCAGTGCCCAAACTCCTTTGCTTGTCCCTTGGACTTTGTTTCAGCTGAATTCCTCCTAAGGAGGACAATTCTACATTTTTTCCTAGTAGTTCACAGCTATATAGTTTGACATCATGATCATGTGAGGTTCAAACTTAGATCTTATTTTAGCAAGACATTCTAATGGTATCATAATGTTTATTCAAAGCATTCCACTCTCTTACAATTAATTGGACCATAGTTATATTGAGTTATCAAAATAATTTCTTCTTCTTAGGAGGAAGAGCAAAGAGGTACATACTAAGATAAGATTTGAAATGTAACTGTTGGCTACTATATTAGTATGCTCCTTCAATATTCAGAAAAAATTATGCCAGTGCAGGAACATCTAAGTTCACTGGCAATTTAAATAGTCTAGAGAATTTACACAGAAACAGGAATCAGCAGTGACTCAATGAAAAAAAAATGTTTATTTTTTAAAAGCATTCCCAAGCATTTTAATTAAGATAAAGGAAAGGATAAATATTTTATGCTTAACAAAACCTGCCCTGAATAGTACTCTTTACAATTACGCATTTTGTGTAAATCATGTAGACAATCCCAATTTATCTTCTGTAAAATGACTAACAACTCCATCATTAAGACTATAATCCAATATAGACTTAACTTGGGCATACCTTAACTTAATAGAATTTAATTCTCAGTGAACATGAACAGAACTACACTGTAAAATATTTAGTAGCAAATTCCACTAATAAAGTAAATAAAGTAATTTCATTCCCACTGACTGTTCTCAGTGCCACATTCTAATTCATTCCTTCATCATTCTTTGCTTGCACTAATGAACTGATTTTACATTTGCAAATGTGTTAGATCCTTGAATAATACTTAGCATTTAACATTGTTCAGGTTTTTCTCCTTTTCCGAGAAAAGCAAGGCATCTCCTGGGACAGTACATTTGTATGAGTTGTTTAAACACAGGTCATATTATAGTAAAATGATTTTAAATAAATAGTGCTAAAAGCTATTTAAAATACTAAATCTTAACCCTAAGGGTAATGAACAGCATCATGTGAATTAAAATCAGAAGGCACTCCACTACTATATGCAACTTCTTCAATAAATCTGTCATCATTGCATTTCTCTTCCTTACTCTGCCTCAGTTTTGAACTTGGAATGTTGTGTGCAATTTTTTTTTCACTTTCTGCTTAACACATTTAAGATAGCCCATTCTGAAGGTTTTGGTACCAATCACCCCCAGTGGACTTGAGCAGCAGACTTTCACATAGTATTATTTATGAATTGTATTATGAATACTGGCTATAATCACCCCCCACTCCTTGTTTATTATTCCTATCAATTTAAAAGCACAAGTATTAAAGCTGACACAAACTAGCCTACATTCACTTTGACTGGTTCTAATTTACCTTCCACGGAAAGGCCTGTTTCATAGACCATTGAAAAGAAAAATCAGATGCCATGAAATGAAAGGAATCTAAGTTTGCTTCAAAGGAAAGTCAAAAGAAGACAGAGGCACTTCCATAATGAGGTTCTATCACTTACCTGTCCAGTCGCTTGTGTTAACTGGTCTTATTTGTTATTCGAAAGCAGGGGTGTCAAACTTGATTTCCTTGAAGGCCACATCAGGATTGTGTTTGACTTTGGGCGGCTGGGGAGGCATGATTGGGGGGGCATGGCCAGCTTGATGTCACTCATTGAGGCTCCATTTTCGGCTGCAACAGTCTCCTGCAGCTCTCTGCCAGTGAAAACGGAGCTCAGGAAGGCCGTATGCAGCCCGCCCAGGCTCCATTTTCACTGGCAGAGGCACCTCAGGACAATCCTTTTTGAGTGAGTGAGCAAGTTCTACTCTGCTCAGTGAAACTTTATCCTTGGTAAATATGTAACAATTTCCAAGTTTTGATTATCATTCTCATATCAATACACATCTGCAGATGTATGCTTTATGATGTTACACTAGCAGGATTGGCATTATTAACAGATGGTTTCTGATCATTTTAGTATTACTGACTAGATTGTGAGAAATAGCAAGATTGCTGAACGATTGCCAAATAAATTCTTGAAGGAGATCTAGTGCTCTATAAGTGTGCCAATATGCACACTTGGGGCTACGATTACAGTCTGCCTTACATACCACCATCTCAAATGAACAAGCTGGTATTTTATTGCATAAAGTAATAATTGGCATTTAGATCTTTGCACTACTTATATTATCTCCATTTGTGAGGGGTTTTTTTTCCAGAATTACAAAACAAAGTGTATTTACAAGAGGAATATGAAAACCTGGAAAAATGGGAATTCTGAACTTGCGCTCAAGTTTCATAATTTGCCTGCCATATGTAAAAAAAAAAAAGCCAATGCCAGAATCTGAACAAGTTAAATTCTTCTTTTGTATGTTCCTTCTTTAATCTCTATTCCATAATATTTCGGTTCTTCTCTGGTGAACATGTGTAATCAAATGATGACACAGAAGACATGTGGGCTATTGCGCTGTTCCCTTTAAAAAAAAAACCCAGATATTTAGGAGAGTATTTTCCATTGAACTCAACTGACCATCTATCTCCCTTTTAACTAGTGTCAAAGCTGGTTTACTTGATGATGATTTGATGCCCAGCAATTGCTCCCCTTTGCCCACTGAAAATGAGTGATTGTAGAGGAGCAGCCATCAAATAAAATAAGCTCAAATATTGTAGCAGGAAACTGAGCTGAACTGAGTACTATGAAAATGAAATACTATTATAAAAGAATTAGTAACAGCAATATTATAAAACTGTACTAATACTCAAGATGCACTGGAAAATGTTAAATTATACAAAGTGGGATAGCAAAAAATTGAAAGACATCATTGACAGTTTTTATTCGATTTCTAGATACCATACCACAAGAGATTATAAATAGCAATAGCAATAGCAATAGCAGTTAGACTTATATACCGCTTCATAGGGCTTTCAGCCCTCTCTAAGTGGTTTACAGAGTCAGCATATCGCCCCCAACAACAATCCGGGTCCTCATTTCACCCACCTCGGAAGGATGGAAGGCTGAGTCAACCTTGAGCCGGTGAGATTTGAACCGCTGAACTGCAGAACTGCAGTCAGCTGAAGTAGCCTGCAGTGCTGCATTTAACCACTGCGCCACCTCGGCTCTTGAAATAAGTAAATAAATAATTTGGAACAATTTCACAACAGTCCAATTTTTTTAAAAAACTGTAGTCTTGACCATTTTCCACATAACTAGACACTACTATAAATCCCAGGTGTTCAAAATAGGGTTCAAACCATGAAGGAAAGCAATTGATCAACATCAGATGTGAGACCCAATACCCAAACGACAATGACTATTGCTACTAATAATAACAACAATAAGAGTTGGAGAGTTTTAAGGTAACGTGACTGCACTTGTATACTGTTGCTCTTTAATTCCACTGTAAAAATAGGACAAGCTGAATATATTAATAGATTGTAGAAATACACCGAAGGGAGGAGTAGAGGGACAGAAGAAAGAGGGGTAGAGAGGGTGGGAGAGAGGACTGGAGGGAGGGGGAGAAGGAAGGGAGGGAGTGTATCGGGAGAGAGGAGTGAAAGAGTGGGAGGGGAAGTTGGGTAGAGGGGAATGATGGAGGGAAGATGGAAAGTTGGAGGGGACGAAAGAAAGGGTGTATGGAGGGTCGAAGAGGTACATTGGGTTTTTACTTTTGGGGGTATTGCTGATAAGAGGAATGGCTGTGTTTATTGTTTAATGTTATATGGCCCCGGTTATGCACAGTATATACGTGACTGTACGAAAATGAAAATGGAAAATAAAAATACATTTACAAAAAAAACCCTAAAAAATAACTAAAAAAACTAAAAAAAGAGAATAATAAAAAAAATAAGAGTTGGAGAGAATCAAAGGATGGGAAGACTATCTGAAGGACACTGAAGAAGCTTCATTGAAGTATACCATAAAGACTGGTTGAGTACTGGAGACAATAAATTGGCCTAGAAGGAAGACCAAATGAAGAATACAAGAGTCATGGGAAGACAAAATATTACCTGGCCAGTACATTTTTTTTTTAAAAAGCAGGCAAAATATATAATAAGACCTGGCAATGGCTAAGAGGAGGAAAATTGAAGAAAGAGACTGAGGTGCTAATTCTGGCTGCACAAGGCCAAACCTTAAGAGCAAATGCATAGAAAAGCCAGAGTTGAAAAGACAGCAACAGACAGGAAATGCCGCATCTACAACATTGGAAAAAAAACAGTAGATCACTTGCCACAGTTAGCTGCTGCAAGGAGATCGCAGAGACAGATTACAAATAATGGGATGACAAAGTAGTAACAATGGTGCATTGGAAGATTTTCAAGAAATGTACCTGCAAGCAAGAACTGGTGGGACCACAAAATAGAGAAAGTAATTGAAAATGAAGAAGCTAAAGTGATCTGAGACTTTAGAATTCAAACAGACAAGCACCTGCCACATAATACCACAGACTTAACCATTGCCAATAAGACAAAAAAAACGTCTGAATAATGGACATAGCACTATTTGGAAACAGAAGAATAAAGAAAGAACTGGAGAAAATCGGCAAATACAAAGCCTTGCAAATAGATATAGAATGACTGTGGCAAAAGAAAGCAAAAATAGTACCAAAAAATAGTAGTCACTTTGGGTGCAACCCCAAAACTTCTGCAGCACCACTTTTTTTTTTAGTCATTTTTAGTCATTTTATTGAGATTTATAGGCTGCCCTTTTCCCTGAGGGGACTCAGGGCGGCTTACAATCACAGGGAAGGGGGTGCAATATCAAAGACAAACAATATGTGAACAAAAGAAAGAAAATAATAAAACACAACTTGCATTCAACAGTCAACACTCGGGCGGGTAAATTGGGAACCTATCCCCAGGCCTGATGGGAGAGCCAGGTCTTGAGGGCTGTGCAGAAGGTCTGGATGGTGGTGAGGGTACGGATCTCGACGGGGAGGTCGTTCCACAGGGTTGGAGCTGCAACAGAAAAGGCTTTCCTCTGTGTAGTCGCCATTCGACATTGACTGGCAGATGGAGTTCGGAGGAGGCCCAGTCTGTGCGATCTAATCGGTCGGAGGAAGGTGATCGGCAGAAGGCGGTCTCTCAAGTACCCAGATCCACTACCATGGAGTGCTTTAAAGGTGGTCATCAATATCCTGAAGCGCACTTGAACACCATCAGCAGTGACAAAACCACAATCAGTGAATTGCAAAAGGCAGCTTTACTTGGAACAACTTACATCCTGCAATAGTAGATTTAACACCATCCAACAACAGCATCTGTCCATCCCAGTTCCTTGGGAAGGACTCAATAAGTGGATTAAAATGCCAACGCCTGTCTAAACATCTAGCTGACTGTGCAACAAATCATGATAATGATAATATTTTTATGTAATAAGTTTCCCCATCCCCCATGGCTGTGAATAGGTTTGTCTTAAACATACTTCCTATGAAATAAAACAAAACTAGAAGATATAGCGGATATACAGATGAAATAATTCAAGGATGATATTTAATTCTTTATTTCTATTTCTGCCTAGTGGTGTGGTAAAAACACATTAGAATATCTCGTGACCCGTCAAAACCACGGTCCACTAAAGCGCGCCCGATCAAAGCGCGTACGTGACGTCATCAGCAGCGCAACAAATAAAATTAAAACTAAATTAAATTAAAATTAAAATAAAATTAAAGCAAGCCAATTCACATAAAGGTAAGGGTTAGGTTTAGGGTTAGGGTTAGGGTTAGGTTAAGGGTTAGGGTTAGGGTTAGGGTTACGTTAAGTGTTAGGGTTAGGGTTAGGTTAAGGGTTAGCATTAGGTTTAGCGTTAGGTTAAGGGTTAGGCTTAGGGTTAGGTTTAGGGTTAGGTTAAGGGTTAGGCTTAGGGTTAGGTTTAGGGTTAGGTTTGGGGGGGTTAGGGTAAGGTTTTCGCGTTAATTTTAAATTTACCGCTCACAGCGTGCCATTTTCGTCATGCTGTGATGACGTCACGTACGCGCTTTCGTCGAGCGCGCTTTAGTCTACCGCGGATTTGTGGTGGAACTGAATATCTAACATCTGGGAAGAAATCTTAATAGAAATGTTCAGCTCCATGTAGATATCTTTCCACCTTGAGATCTCATGTCCCATTTAACATCATAAGGAAATATTTGCAGCAGCTGGTACCATATTTCCTCAACCCTAACCCTTGAGGTTTGTTGATTAAAATTTTCCATCATCCCTTGTCAACTTGGGCAACCTGGACGCCATCTGCTAGTAGATATTATTGTAAATTAAACTTTTCACTTAGTAAAAGTTAGAAACAACTTTGTTTAAAATAATTTGCAACTGTAACTTTGCTTTATTTTATTTAAAAAAAAATTCTTTATATTTGAAGAATTATACTTTATACTTGAAGGATCTCTGCCCTGATCTATCTACGGTCATCACCTCACTTCCCCCATCCTCATACCAGGAAGTACCATGTACCAACATTGCAATAAACAAATAGGAACAAAATGATATATATATATACATACATACATACATACATACATACATACGTGTGTGTGTGTGTGTGTGTGTGTGTGGTGTGTGTGTGTGTGTGTATGTGTATATGTGTGTATATATGTATATATATATATATATATATGTGTGTGTGTGTGTGTGTGTGTATGTGTATATATATATATATATATATATATATATATATATATATATATATATATATATATATATATATATATATATATATATATATATATATATATATATATATATATATATATATATATATATATATATATATGTTATATTTGTGCTGATAAATAAATAAAGGGAGACTAGTATAGATAAATAATTAAGGGAGACTAGTATAGATCTATTTCAAACTATTTAGCTCTCATCAGCTAGCCATACCCTTGCTGGGAATCGAACCTGTGCTCTATTGCCTCTTAGGCAGATGTGTTGACCATTGAGCTACAGAGCTCAACTCCTTATCAGCCAGGCCAGGGTGAAAGGTATATATTTAAAGTCACAACCCCTGGTATGCCCAAACATGGGAGGAAGGTCACACTTCCATTCTCTGTCCTTCGGCTTGTCACAAGAGACCATCCAGACAGAATATGTATGTATGTATGTATGTATGTATGTATGTATGTATGTATGTATGTATGAATGAATGAATGAATGAATGAATGTATATGTTTTTATTTGTGCTGATAAATAAGTAAAATAAGTAAAAAATATTGGGTTTCTGTCGTGATGTACTCTTGTGACGAGCCAATTGACAGATGTTGGAAGCAGTTAGCTTCCTCCCATAATTGGGGCTTACCAGGGGTTGTCACACACACACACACACACACACACACACACACACACACACACACACACACACACACACACACACATATATATATATATATATATATATATATATATATATATATATATATATATATATATATGTTTTAATAGAATGCATTGATTGATTGGGATGAATTCAGCAGACATGAATACTGCCGATTGACAAAGAAGATGCCACATACTTTTTCAAAGTTTAAATGGATAAGAATGTATACAATCCCATTCAACCATCTATTTTTGTTTTTGTTTTTAGAAGCTCCTTCAAATCAAAACTACTGTAAATGATTTTTAATTCCATGAGAACATGCAAAGTGACTTTTTGTTTAGATCTAAACCCTTCAATCTCCATTGCTAGTATCTGTTGCGTCTGGCGCTGCACTTCAACATTTGGGTGATGAAAGGTTGAGAGAGCTCTGAGGATGGATTCTGGCACGTTTTGCTCTCAGCTAAAATTTCACGCCTGCTGATTTAAGGCTAACAGTGGTAGAACATCAGCCAATAGCAAGTATGTGCCAATGAGGTCAATACAAGACACCACAGAGGATTAGCAAGCCCTTTGGTGGAAGATATGGTTTGATTTTCTGGAAGAACTTATTAAAATGAATTGGCTCTCTTGTATATAGCAGTGATCCATCACTGAATTAATTTCAGTTCTCCTCTGTAATGTTAATGAGATATGGGGGAGGGGGAACCTTCTTACTCCTTTCAAAGATATCAGTTGTAGAAACATTAATGACATTGAATCCACTCCAGTGAATGGGAGAGAATGAGTTCACCTACACTATGATTTATAATTGGCTCACTCGTGAGACTTGAGTTCTTTGCATGGAACTGCTGGGGCTTTTAAATATGTGCCATTCAGGCTTGCATTGTCATAAAAAGGGTCTTAAGCAATCAGCCTGCATCTAATTAAGGCTCTGCCATTTAGGCTTCAGCACTCAAGCCACTTACTTTGGAGTAGTTCTAGGCTAATACTCTTGACTCCTGTAAGATTTAAGGACACTGTGTAAGAAGCTGATTAAAAACTCCTGCAAAGGTACTTCCTGTTTTCTTTCTTTTTCTTTTTTTTAAAAAGGATTTTAATATTCAACCAGAACACTCAAACTAGAGCTAAGATTTCCCCACCACCACTAGGTTCGAGGTTCATTTTATTTATATGCCGCCCTATTTCCAACAGGACTCAGGGCGATGCACAAACCCAAGGAGGGGAAGGGAAACACAAAAGCTACAACAAAAAGTACAGGGCAACAACCAACAGCCACACGATTCGAGAGGGGAAGGGAACTCATCGACCCCAGGCCTGCCGATACAGCCAGGTTTTAACAGCTTTTCAGAAGGCCTGGAGAGAGGTGAGGGTCCGAATCTCTACCACCACCATGCGCCATATATTAATGCACAGGATAGCAAGCATTCTGCACTCTAGTCTGCACCGCACAGGATGGTAAGGGCGTAAAAATATTAGAACTCTGCAGCGTTTCAGATTTCATTTCAAAACAGGGCTTCATAGTTGATAAGGATACAATGGTAACATTTTTCTGCAAGCCATTTCCTGAAATCATGTGACACTTCGAGCAAGGAACCCTGCAATCCTACAAAGAGATGCGGCTGCTTTAAAGAGTTGTAGATAAATACTACCTCGACGTATAGCCAGGTTGGCCATGTGATCACAGAAAGGTCTTTGAACAATGCTGATTCTCTCAGCTAGGAAATAGACCAGGACTGTCAAATTCCATGCATCACGCACTGCCTACGCCTGGTTTAGCAAAGGGGGGGGGAAGGTCCCAATACATCACGTGACACCACCGTGACGACATGAATTTGACACCCCTGAAATAGACAGATAAGTATATTCCAAGAGCAGAGCCTAAAATGTTTTAAATATAAAATATATGGCCTACCATTCACACCGCAACTCATCTTATAGGGCTGGGATATATCTAAACCGTTTGGGATTTCACTAGTAATTATTATATATCTTTCTACAATGTTCACTTTCAGAACAAAATCAGCAGACTGTACTGAATCCATGTTTTTAGCCACTGCTTTGCCTGAGAATTATTTTTTTTTGATATGCATAGATTCCTTTACATGAATAATGTCCAGTAATCTCAACAATTCTCACACTTTTCTGGGATCAGTGAAGGTGCTCAGCTATGTAGATGACTTTTCAAATCTTCCTGTTTTAAAAAGATGTAGATACATTGAAAAACAGAAAATGTTGTCCCGTTTATTTTAAAAAAAACCTTTGTTTAATCTTGCAAAGTAAAAAGTAAGAATAATCTGTCTCAGCAATCACCATGGCATCTGAAATGAATGAAAAAGAGCAGATTTAAACAAAACAAAACCACCCCCCCCCCTTATTTTATAGGCCAAAGGATTTTATCCGAAGAAAATAATAGAAATGAGCAACAGACATAAAACTTTAGCCTGTGTAAATTAAATGGTTCTGCTGCATTAACTTCATAAAACCATAATCCTATCCTCCATAAACTATTACATGCACTGCAACATATCTGATTTATGGGATATAGAATCGATGGGAAAAAATTAATGCTTGAAAAACATATTAGAGACATTATTGAACAGATTTTAATTGAGATTTGATTTCAATGCCCCTTATCCACATGATTAATGTGTTTTAGCCCTTGACTCCAGCAGGCAGAAAAGAGAGTCTTTAATATGACAATTAAGTATCTGTCTTTAGGTTTTATGTAGCTCTCTCCTCAGATCACTTCATCAGTACAGTGTGGCTTTTGTGCAGATTAAATTGAGACTCAATTTTCTCTATTTTCCAGCACTTACTTATGTTTTATGACAAGCACTAAATCAATTTTATACTATTATTGATTTTTTCTTAAATGGACACAAACCATTTCGCCTTTTGCCCTTCTTTTCGACTCTCTTTCCACTGGCTTTTTTTTTTTCACTGTATGCTTGATATACAGCTGGCTAAAGAAATTTTGAGTGTTTCCTGTGATTTCTACAGGTCATGCCAATTCATTCACTTTTACAATGCCAGAATTGATAAACTTAACCTATATTTCCAGAAAGGAAAAAAAAAAACATGACTAAAGGTGCGATGGGATAGGGTTTTTTGGGGCTGGTTTTCTTCCAATCCTTTTCTTTTCTTAATAAATGAATAGACAGAGCTTTGATAGTTACTTCCTTTCTAAACGCCAACGACATCTCTGTAGTGACTGCTGAACTCTGTGAAAACTGCTTATGCTGTAATTTTTGAAGAATAAATAACAAGACAGATTGTACAGGTAGAATGAGTCTCTATGACATTCAGGGGAAAAGGACATTATCCACCATGAAGCAATAAGTCGTCATAGATACAACAAGAAGAAGCAAGTGGCACGCAATGCAATTAAAAAGCTCCTGGCTCTTATAGGACTTCATCCTGTATGACCTATCGCTAAAATTAACAGTGACCCTGGGCAATAAAAGTAACATGCTGGGTAATCAGATTGCTTCTCTTTTTCTGTGTGTGTGTGTATGTGTGTGTGTGTGTGTGTGTGTGTGTGTGTGTATTCGTTCCAGACTTATGTACTGAGGTCATATTCATTGGGAAAAAGGAGAGATGCTGTTCAGACAGAACAAATAAGAAGAGATAGATATTAGAATATCAGAATCAGGCAGTAATGTAACATTACTGGGCAATGTTTGTTGGGAGGCGATGAATGTTCAATAGCCTTTCAGGACATATGAGAGGCACTTCTGATATATTACACATGGGTGGGTAGACAGCAGTGAACCATATTTTCTATGGTCTTCATCTCTAGAACATGGGGAAACATTTGTAATGAAGTCCCAAAGGTGGGGGAGGGGTTCAAGAGGCAATTGGATTTTCTGGTTTTTCTTTTAAGATATTTTGCTTCTCATTCCAGAGCTGAAGATGCTTCCTGAATGAGAAGTGACATGTCTTCAAAGAAAAACCAGAAAGTCCAGTTGCCTCTTGAAAAAAGCACCTTTGGAACAGCCATGACCTGGATGACTGAGAATCTCCATAGATTTGTAATGAAGGTATATTTGGACATTTATTGGTTCTGCAAAATTAAAGGAGGATTGTTGTTGTTTTTAAGGCAATTTGCATTCAAAGATAAGTTACATTAGCACATTATTGCAGAGAAATACAGCCAGAATTTAGAAAAATCCCACCCATCCCCCAAAACATCCTCTGGATAAGATAAAGTTGGCTAGAAGTAAAGTAATGTACTCACAAAAACCTATTTGGGATTAATTCCATAAAGTGCATTATTTAAAAAAAAAGGTATTCTGGAAATTACATTCAAAACCTACACAGTAGTCCTAATGTCATTTTTAAAAAATTCCTTTCTGAAACATGATTTTTTTTAAAAAAAGAATCATATTCAACTTATAAATTTTATTAAGGCTTGGTATACTTCCTCATCTACCCTGAAAAATTTGAGTTTAGAAAAATGATGGAAGAATAATTACTTCCATATGTCCTCTGGAGCATATACAGTAGACCAAAAACATCATTTGAAGAGACCAAACTTGACAATATTCAGGTGCTGAACTAAACAAGAGTGATTCAATGTCAAAGTTTAAATGCTTGTATGGGGAGAGGACCCTTTAAACAAGTACCTTTCAAAGCAATAAATCAACTATAAATTTCCTATACACATAAAAGTGAAATTACAAGAATATCTTGACCTGGTGAAAGAGCGAAAGCTGTTAAAAAAATATAAAAGTGCTCCTTGCGAAATGGAATGGTAGAGAGAACCAAATCGCTTTAGTTTATATCTATGAAAAGCATAATCCAGGTAACTGGCACTGTGAATTTCAAGTTGCATTCAGTCAATCATCTGAGCACCAAGAGATGATGGGCTTTTGTTTCAAGGTTAGTGGATTTTCAAAGGGGTCCTTGAAAGGGGATAATACAATCAAAGCCAACACTTTTGCTTGGCATAATTTTAGCAGACGCAGCTTTACTGCAAACAAGGGATCTTTGTGTCTGGCCTATGCGAAAAGATTGAGGTTCTCTGAAATGAATTACAAGCTTAATCTAAAATCTCACCAATTGAAATCAACAAATAGGCTTAGTACCTCTCCAACATTGTCCCTTTTTCTCTCCAGCCCCTTTTTTTAATCAGGTTCACTTCACACTGTTACAGCAGATTAGCCATAGGGAGAATGTATGCTACTGTATTCAAAATCATCCTATGAAGCCAGCCATCTGTTTTTTTGTTTTTTTTTTAAGGAAGGGACAAAAATACATGTATTCTTTTTCACTCAGCCAAATAAATGCATTGATAGCAGCCAGCTGTCATTCCCAAGATCTCAAAAGTGAAGTGGTCCTAGGGAGTAAATCCTGGAAAAACTGCAGGAAAAATTCCAAAGAGATGATCCACAAGGATCTGGACAAACACTCTAATTACATGAGAATAATTTTACATACAGAAGGAGGGAAGATTTCATTTGGAAAGTTAGTATCCCTCTGAAACAACCAATTTCATTTCGCCAGTTTCAAGAATGTTCATTTTCTCTTCTAATCTACAATGTCAAAATAGATTATGAGCAAAGGATGTTCCCTAATAACTATATACAAGATGTTCCTTGTTAATTTTTTATCTCTTTTTCATGTTTCACTCTCTCTTAATATAGGAGGTGTCCATCAAATATATCTTACATATTTGTGGCACAGTTATAATACATATGCATACACACAAACAATGGCTAGAGGCTACTTGCCTCACAATGTGAAATATAATGGTTTTTAAGTTTAAGAATTATGACGACTGTCCTTAATGAACAACTAATTGTGAAGTTTGCTGTTGTCTCTTTTCCCATTCCACATTTCACTCTTTCAATTCCAAAGAAACACTCTTCCATACGTGACATGGAACTAAAGCTGTTTTTGTTCCAGAAAGGAGCAAAATCTCTGCAAATTTAGTAGTACATAAAATTATCTACTACAATGTTCTACCTGTCAATGACTACTTCAGCTTCAACCACAACAAGATACAAGATGCACCTTAAGGTAAACTGCACCAAACTCAATTGCAGAAAATACGACTTCAGCAACCGAGTGGCCAATTCCTGGAATGCGTTACCTGACTCAGTGGTTTCTTCCCCAAACCCCCATAACTTTAACCTTAGACTGTCTACTGTTGACCTCACCCCATTCCTAACAAAGGACATGCATAAAAGCACCAACATGCCTACAGTCCCTGTCCTAACAACCGCAGTTATTCATATCCATTTCATGTATTCATAATCTTGTATATATTTATATCTATTATCTTATACATGCTTGACAAAAACAAATAGTTAAATAAATAAATAAATAAATAAAATAAATTTCGACTGGGGAGCAAAGTGGTAACTGAATAAATCAATATAAATATAGAGGATGTAAGGAAACCTACAAGCACTGATCTGGGCTGAATTTTGCTGTTGTAATAGTTCCACACACAATTGGCAATGGATCGGATTGTGTTAAAAGGGACTTGACAGAGCCCGAGGGCCTTCAGGAAATGATGGATTGACATGAGCGCCTTTAGCAACAACCGCCAGACCTTAAGCTCTTTTTGTGCAGGGAACTTCCCTAGTGAGGAATCGGTGTCCATTCCTGAAGAAAAGTCTTCAGAGAGGTCAAAGGATGAAATAGCCTTTCGGAAGGAGATCTTAAGTTCTTAGAATAAGCAAGACAACACTATCGCTACCTCCCATTCCTGATTTTTTCTCCCTCAAATGGTTCTGGTGAAACACCTTCACTCAGCTCTGAAGGGAAACACAGAAGTGGATTGGGATGGGGGGTGGGAGAGGGGGGGAGGGGCTGAAGGGGACCACCTTCCACATACAGTTGGAATTGGAAGCTGTCTGCCTCAGCCGTTAGAAATATGTGGAGAAATTACCTACCGTTCCCTATAGAGACATCCAGCAACTATCCCAGGCCAGCTTTTCAGTTCGGTGATAATATGCTCCTATCAGTTTTAATAGCCCCATGCTGGATTCAGGAGGTATTATGGATTGTACAGCAAGCATATTGTCATTAAATTAAATTTTCAGAACATTCCCCAGCTCATCACAAATACCACAGAGAGTAATCATAATCGGTTCTCAACACATGTGTAATTGCCTTCAGCTGGCGTTTTTTACAGTTGACATTGTTCAGCAGTGATAAGGTGATTGGTGATTTGAATACACAGCTTGTTTCATAGCTGCCGTAATTGAAATATGGTATGTGTGAATGGAAGATTACATTAAGACCTAGGATAATCACCTGACATGAGAGTAATTGAGTCTACAATCTGCCACTGAGTCTCTCAGGGAGGGCTGAAATGAAAAGAAGCCATTAGTAGATTATACCACGGCTGGCTCTGTTTTGTGCTGGAGTGCCAGACTGGCATTCCAGAACTGCAGGCTATATGAGGATGCTGTCTAGGGCACCATAAATGAAAGGAATAAGGAAAAGAGAGAGAGAGAGAAGGAGGGGAAACAAAATAGTTTAAAAGGAAAAGTTGCACTTTCTCCTCCTCGGGGGACAAGAGGCCAGCTCAGTGAGAAACGCTTCACTTCACACATTTAAAAGAAAAAAGAAAAAAAATACATTAACTCCATTTTCTCCTTTGACTGAAGCACACGTCTACCATTTTAGTTTTATATAGTGGGTTTTAGCAATAGTTTCTCTGGGCTAAACCTGTATGAAATAAAACACTGAAGAATATTTTGTTTTTGTTTTTTTTAAAAAAGAGAGTGGATTCTCCAATCTGGATTTCTTCCTCTCAGCAAAGGAAGTGTTTGCATCTCTGGTTCTTCTGGAGATAGCCTTGCTGCAGTTAGATCCATGCCAGGCCAATCTTGGCAACTTTCATAATTCTAGCTGGCCAAAGTTATACTAGTCAATGTTCCAAACCATTCATTAAAAAAAAAGTTTTAGCGACATGCAAGCAGACACAATGATCAAGTTTCTATCACACATAATGAGCAGGGGGGGGGGGAAACAAAGCTATCACTGATATCATGAGCCACAGTGGTGCAGTGGTTAGAGTACAGTACTGCATGCTATTTCTGCTGGCTGCCGCCTGCCTGCAATTTGGCAGATCGAATCTCATCAGGCTCAATGTTGACTCAGCCTTCCATCCTTCCGAGGTGGGTAAAATGACCCAGATTGTTGAGGGCAATAGGCTGACTGTGTAAACCACTTAGAGAGGGCTGTAAAAGCACTGTGAAGTGGTATATGTGCTATTGCTATTTCAATTTATTCAAAAGCTAATTAAGAGTTGACAATAACTTATTCAACTGATTCATACTTAGTCAAAACACATGAGAGATAAATCAGGATATATATTAGCCTATTAACACCTCATTTTGTACCAATATCAAATATTAATTTGAATTAATTTGAAATGCATTTTTAGTCTAAGGACTTTGCTTCAGTAGGACTCTTTCAATGATTAACCTAGCGATTATAGGTAGTCCTTGATTTACAACTGTATTGGAGTCTATCCATTGTGGTTGTAAGCTGGGACAGTCATAAAATGGGTTAGTCATGTGACAAATTCTATCTTACGATCCTTGTTGTAACAGTCATTAAGCAAACATAACAGTTGTGAAGAGGCAACTGAGATTGTTTAGCAGCCACCACTTCATTAAATTTGTGATGGGTGTGGTTTTGCCAAAAACTGGAAGTAAATGCCAGTTTTCAGCAAAACATTGTAAAACACAATCACATGACCATATGATATAGCAAGATAAGTGCTATAAGCTATAAGTGCAGCCTGACCTGTCAGAATTTTGAGCCTAGATTGTAACTTTGAACCTATGTTGTAACTTTGAATGGTGGCTAAGCCAATCATAAATCAAAAGCCTACCTATATTACTTACTATTTCCTTCCCCAGCTATAAAGAACCTATTTCACAGAGTAAAAAATGTGTCTAGAACAACAGAGGAAGGAACAATGGGGAAATAAGCTAAAATCTTCTTTTTACCAGGAAGAGTTCAGAGATCTTCTCATTAGTGGAATAAAAATTCTGAAACTAACTCACTGAAGATTGCTAAAAGGTAAGTTTTGATGGCAATAGTGCCCCATATAGGAGATAACAATGGAAATGAAGTCACTTTGGAGAGAAAAAATGGTTTTCAAGGAGGCGGTAAAGGGAAATGTAATATTAAGCCAGATCTTGGCAGAAAAGAAAGGATATACCGGTAAGAAAGTTTTTCATCTGGAAAAGTATGAATAATTTCCTTATTTCTTTCAAATTTACATTCTATCCAGTGTATCTACATGCTCTACAGTAGATATGTAGATAATAGAGTTCTAAATAAGGAAACTAAATAAGCTAAGTAGAGATCTTTTTTAAAAAAATCAAAACAACTTTCAATTGATGTAAATAAGTAAATAAGACTGATAACAGAATTGCCATTTCTTTACAATTTGTTGCAGTTTTGGCATTGTATCATCCCCCTTTCTTTGTAGATTATTGATGAATGCATCTCAATGACACTCTAATAAAAAGTACAATCTTCATTACTTTCAGTATGAAAATAATCATGCAGTTGCCTTTTCAGTGCAATATTTTAATCAATTTGATTTTTCACTTATGCATATGAATAAAACAGTTAAATCTTAAAAACTAGAGCTAAATTATAGCAGTAGACTTATATACCGCTTCATAGGCCTTTCAGGCCTCTCTAAGCAGTTTACAGAGAGTCAGCATATTGCCCCCAACAATCTGGGTCCTCATTTTACCCACCTCGGAAGGATGGAAGGCTGAGTCAACCCTGAGCCGGTGAGATTTGAACCGCTGAACTGCTGATCTAGCAGTAGCCTGCAGTGCTGCATTTAACCACTGCGCCACCTTGGCTCTTTATTAATACCAAATTATACAAGTTTGGTATTAATAAATAGTGGGCACAATTTAAAATGAAGAATTAACATGTTAATTTTCCATTGCAAACAAGACAATATTGCAAAATCCAGAAAAAAAATGGTAGAAAGCATCACTAAAAGGCTGGGGTATGAATTATTTAATTGAAAGCATACTATTTATGCCATTACTATTTCAAACATATCACTGAGGCAATGATAATCCAGTTATGATAAAGAATTCAGTCAATTAAGCTTAGCACACTAAGAGGCTACTTATAAGCGTTAAATGGTTAAAACCCATGTATGTGAAATATTGAATATGGATAGAATTAGTTCATACCACACAAAACAATTACTAAATCCAATTTTCTGTCATTATTCATCCTGAGATAACAACTCCATAATCTACTTCAGCCTTACATAATTGAAAGATCAGAACATGAAATGGATTTTAAAAAAAACTTAATTTTCAAATAAATCATTAAAATATCTTGACATAACTGATTTAACCCCAGTTTAAGTTATCCAGCAAGCAATTATGCAATCAGAAGGACTGACTTTACAACTAATATTCTCATGAATCTGATTAAATACATCAGGAAATAAGAAGCACATCTGAATAAATACGTATGGATTACTTGATCAGTATTTACAAGAAGTGTTGGGAAATTTCTCAATATTTGCAAGATACATTGGAGAATAACTAGAATATACAAATATATTTTTACTTCATCACAATTCATAATTTGGCATGAGTATTGTATGGTGATACTTAAGGGTAGCCAACATGGAAAATGCCAAAGATGGCTTGGTGATTCCTCACAGCCTAACCCAGTCAGTCTCCTGTCTGTTCAGTAAGCCTACCCAATCCTTCCTCCAGCCACTTTTATAATCTATGATGGATGTTTCTTCTCAATCTTTCTAGGAAGGAATCACATGGAGATAAGGCTTGAGAAGAGATGAATGGACTTCCTAAGGCCAGGAAGAAAGAACTTGTTGAGCAGAAAGCCTGGATCTTGCTACTTCAGTTCAGTTCAGTTCAGTTTATTGTATTTGTATGCTGCCCTTTCACCCCAAAGGGGGACTCAGGGCGGCTCACAACTCGAACCGGGGAAGGGGGATACAGACAAAATTTAAAAAACAAACATAACAATATATAATTTAAAAACTCACAACAGTCATACCATTCGAGACGGGGGCAACAGCTCTTTAGCCCCAGGCCTGTCGGAACAGCCAGGTTTTGAGGGCTTTGCGGAAGGCCTGGAGGGTGGTGAGGGTTCGAATCTCCACGGGGAGTTCATTCCAGAGGGTCGGAGCAGCCACAGAGAAGGCTCTCCTCCGGGTAGTCACCAGTCAACACTGGCCGGCGGATGGAATTCAGAGGAGGCTTAATCTGTGGGATCTTACCGGTCTAGTGGAGGTAATTGGCAGCAGGCGGTCTCTCAAGTACCCAGGTCCAATACCATGAAGAGCTTAGGGAAGAAGGCAAGGGGAAAGAAGAAAAAGGAGAGTACAGGGGGGGGGGAAGGGGTGAAGGAAAGAAAGATCTTTCTGCTAACTACAGTAAGAAGAGAGGAAGAATAAGGGGAAAGCATTCATCTCTTAGAAGAAATGGTTTCCTAGACTATTCATTCCAGATATCATCTTGGGGGAAAAATTACATATCAATCCAGTAAACTTTAGTGCTATGGTTAATGAAAAACCTGTCACCTGAACTGGCCAAACTGAAATGACATTGTTTTAATCTTCTGTTTCATTAGCAGCTATGTTTTGCAGTGGTTTCCTTATGTGTCAAGACATATTGTGTTACAGCATTTTCTTCACTTTTGGCTCACTAGAATCACTCATGAGCCGAGGTGGCGCAGTGGTTAGGGTGCAGTACTGCAGGCCACTTCAGCTGACTATTATCTGCAGTTCAGCGGTTCTAATCTCACTGGCTCAAGGTTGACTCAGCCTTCCATCCTTCCGAGGGGGGTGAAATGAGGACCCAGACTGTGGGGGCGATATGCTGACTCTGTAAACCGCTTAGAGACAGCTGAAAGCCCTATGAAGCAGTATATAAGTCTAACTGCTATTGCTATATCCTTGTATGAACAGGCTTTGTTGGGGCTGCCCTCGCTACTAATCCTCATGTGATACTCATAACCAGAACCTAGTCTAGACGTTGCCAGGTTATCCATCCAATTGCCTCCTGGAAATTACTAAATTGAAATGAACATGAGATAAAGTTCATCTGACGAGACTTGTTCCTGACAAACCATGTTGACTATTAGGTGCTTGCAATCTGACATATCTGTCTGTAGTTCCTTGGATTCTCCTTTTTCAAAACAATGTAGAATGGCTCTATGATGTCAATATCATTTATAGTACAATTTTATGAAGTATCATAAAAAGAGAGGGAGAAACAGACCAATCCTTTAAAATGACCTAAAATGATTCAGGTCATAAATAAGTCAGTTCTTTTCTGAAAAGAGGAAGCTAGAAAGCTTCAGCACATTTTGATTTCCCAACGAAATTATCATCTTGACCTTGCCTTTTAAATGTACAATACCATTCCCAGGAAACTTGGCAGAAAGGAGAGCTAGGTTTATATTTTATATTTCCAAAGAGAGACCCAAATTGTGGTGGCGGTAGTAGTAGAGATAGTGGAATATAAGACCTCTAATTTATGGTTTATGTAACATCCCATTCTCAGCATTTTTATACCTGAATCATTGTTTCTCCACCTTCCTGTAGATGCATCCATTATATTTTATCCATCATTTTTAACAGAGACAAATTAATTATTAAACAATTGCAACCATTTTTAAAATTTAATAATTAGCCCTTCACTCTCTTCAATATAACAATAAGTATACCAGAATATGGTGTACTTTATCTATTATATCTTCACAAGGAATGACAGAGGCTCGAAGGTAACAGTAACCAGTTTAATTTAACAATAACGTTGTAACAGAAACACTTGAAGTAGACCAGACAGGCTTGTAGCTGTGCGCGGTAGATCGGAGAGACAGAACAGTAAACCGGGTAGCTTTCGCAGCTGTAGTAGATCGGGCAGCCGTTGGAATTGTGCTGCCTTTTATACTCGGCTGACTCACGCTTGACAGCCCGGCAACTGACAGGCGCGTCTGATTGGCTAAGACGCGCCTGGCTGCTGCCGAGCTGTCATTCGTAAGTGCGAGGACTATGTAACACTTCTTCCCCCCCAGCTGTGCGCATGCGTTAAACTTGCACACGCATAATCCTCAAGATACGCTGGTGAACGGCGGACACGCCCCGACCGCCGCAGTTGTATACCTGAATCATTGTTTCTCCACCTTCCTATAGATGCATCCATTATATTTTATGCATCATTTTTCACAGAGACAAATTAATTATTAAACAATTGCGTCCATTTTTAAAATTTAATAATTAGCCCTTCACTCTCTTCAATATAACAATAAGTATACCAGAATATGGTGTACTTTATCCTCCCTCACATTGTTTCTATTCTTCAAGTTTCTAGGTTCTATCATATCTCAAGACTTAAAACACCTAACATCAAAAATGTCAAACAAAAAGCACATCAAAGAATGTTCTTTCTGAACTCAGAAAGTTCAAACTGTCCAAAGAGCTGCTGATTCTGTTCTACAGAGGAATTGTTGAGTCTGTCATCTGTACCTCCACAACTGTCTGGTTTGGCTCTGCAACCAAACAAGACAGACACAGACTTCAATGGATAATTAGAACTGCAGAAAAAACAATTGCTACCAATCTACCTTCCATTGAGGACCTGTATACTGCACTAGTCAAAAAGAGGGCTGTGAAAATATTTACAGACCCCTCACATCCTGGACATAAATTGTTTCAACTTCCACCCTCAAAACAACACTATGGGTCACTGCACACCAGAACAACTAGACACAAGGACAGTTTTTACCCCCAAATGCCATCACTCCGCTAAACAACTAATCCCCACAATACTGTCAAATTATCTACTAAAACTGTATTACTATTATTCTTCTCTCCCTTCCTAGTACCTATCTCTTTCCTAGTACCTATCTCTTTCCACTTATGACTATAACCATGTTGCTTGTATCTTTAAAATTTATATTGTCCAATCACACTTGGCCAATGAAGAATCCTATCCTATCCTATTCTATTCTACAGTTTTAGATTGACAGCAGATAATAGCCTACAGAGAACTGCATTTTATTTGTTTTTGTATTTGTATTTATTATAATTTATAGGCCGCCCTTTTCCCTGAGGGGACTCAGGGCGGCTTACAAAACACGGGAAAGGGGGTACAAGACAAAAAACATAAGACAATACATAATATTAAAAATAGAGCACAACATTCATTCATCATTCGGGAGGGGACAAACTAGATTTTTTATCCCCAGGCCTGACGGGATAGCCAGATCTTGAGGGCCGTGCGGAAGGCCTGGGCTGTGGTGAGGGTGCGAATCTCCACGGGGAGATTGTTCCATAGCGTCGGAGCTGCAACTGAGAAGGCTCTCCTCCGCGTAGTCGCCAGTCGGCACTGACTGGCGGATGGAATTCGGAGGAGGCCTACCCTGTGCGATCTGATGGGACGCAGGGAGGTAATTGGCAGAAGGCGGTCTCTCAAATAGCCAGATCCACTACCATGGAGCGCTTTGTAAGTGGTAAGTAGGACCTTGAAGTGCACCCGGAGACCAACAGGTAGCCAGCGCAGCTCGCGGAGGATCGGTGTTATGTGGGCGAACCGTGGTGCGCCCACGATCACTCGCGCGGCCGCATTCTGGACTAGCTGAAGTCGCCGGATGCTCTTCAAGGGCAGCCCCATGTAGAGCACGTTGCAGTATTCCAGCCTAGAGATCACAAGGGCTCGAGTGACTGTTGTGAGGGCCTCCCGGTTCAGGTAGGGCCGCAACTGGCGCATCAGGCGAACCTGAGCAAATGCCCCCCTGGTCACAGCTGACAAATGATGGTCGAAACTCAGCTGTGGGTCCAGGAGGACTCCCAAGTTGCGGACCCTGTCTGAGGGGTATAAATTTTGTCCCCCCAGCCTGATTGATGGAACATTAGCCAAATTTTTGGGAGGAAAACACAACAGCCACTCGGTCTTTTCCGGGTTGAGTACCAGTTTGTTAGCTCTCATCCAGTCTTTAACAGCCTCAAGGCCCCGGTTCATCACTTCCACCGCTTCATTGAGTTGGCACGGGGCGGACAGATACAACTGTGTATCGTCCGCATATTGGTGGTATTTTATCCCGTGCCTTCGAATGATCTCGCCCAGCGGTTTCATGTATATGTTAAATAGTAGGGGGGATAAGACCGAACCCTGCGGCACACCACAAGTAAGGGGCCTTGGGGACGATCTCTGCCCCCCCACCAACACCGACTGCGACCTGTCCGAGAGGTAGGAGGAGAACCACTGCAAAACAGTGCCGCCCACCCCCACCTCCCGCAGTCGTCGCAGAAGGATACCATGGTCGATGGTATCGAAAGCCGCTGAGAGGTCAAGGAGAACCAGGATGGAGGCATAGCCTCCATCTCTGGCTCTCCAGAGATCATCGGTCAATGCGACCAAAGCGGTTTCTGTGCTGTAGCCGGGCCTGAAGCCAGACTGGAAGGGGTCAAGATAGTTAGCTTCCTCCAAGGTACGCTGAAGCTGGAAGGCCACCACCTTCTCAACAACCTTCCCCACAAAGGGGAGGTTGGAGACTGGACGATAGTTGTTAAGAATTGCTGGATCCAAGGACGGTTTCTTCAGGAGGGGTCTCACCACCGCCGCCTTCAGTGCGGTGGGGAGATGCCCCTCCCGAAGAGAGGTGGTAACAACCGCCTGGATCCAGCCTCGTGTCACCTCACTGCTGTTGGCAACCAGCCAGGAGGGACACGGGTCCAGTATACAGGTGGAGGCACTCACAGCTCGCATAGCCTTGTCCACATCCCCGGAGGCAACATCCTGAAACTCAACCCAGAGATGGTCTGCCAGATCATTCCCCTGTGTCTCGGCTGGATCTGCAAGAGTGGAGTCCAGGTCCGATCGAAACCGAGCAACTTTGTCCGCCAAGAACTGTACATACTCCTCAGCCTTACCCTGCAAGGGGTTCTCCGTCTCCCTCCTATTTAGGAGGGAGCGGGTTATCCTGAACAGGGCGGCTGGGCGGGACTCGGCGGACGCTACCAAGGAGGCAATGTATGATCTTTTGGCTGTTCTTAGAGCCCGAATATACTCCTTGGTGCAAGCTGTCAACAGTGCCCGGCTCGACTCGGACCTATCAGACCTCCACAGGTGCTCTAGGCGTCTCCTCCGGCGCTTTATCTCACGGAGCTCCTCGGTGAACCAAGGAGACCTCCGTGGGCCGCTGACCCGGAGGGGCCGTAGTGGCGCAATCCGGTTCAGAGACTCCGATGCTGCCGAGTGCCAGGCAGCAGCAAGAGTCTCCACCGAACTGTGGGCGAGAGTATCTGGAATAACCCCAAGCTCCGTCTGGAACCTTACTGGGTCCATAAGTCGCCTGGGGCGGAACCACCTGGTCGGTTCCTCCTCCCTACGGTGGGGGTTTGGCCTCCGGAAGTCTAGCCTCAGTAGGCAGTGGTCTGACCACGACAGGGGAATGATCTCATTTCCCCTCAGACCAAGATCATAACTCCACTGCTCCGAAAGAAATACGAGGTCGAGCATGTGACCCGCTGAGTGGGTTGGGCCTCGAATTACTTGGGTCAAGCCCATGGCTGTCATGGAAGCCATGAACTCCTGCGCTCCATCAGAGTGTTCACCGAGCGAAGGCAAATTGAAGTCCCCCAGAACCATAAGCCTAGGGAACTCAACTGCCAGCTCGGCTACTGACTCAAGGAGCGAGGGGAGGGCTGCTGCAACGCAGTTGGGAGGCAGGTACGTAAGCAGCAAACCCACTTGACCCTTGAGGTCCAGCGTCACCAGTAGGGACTCACACCCGACAAGCTCCGGAGCAGGGATCCTACGAGGTACTAAAGACTCCCGGATTACAATAGCCACACCGCCACCCCTTCCCTGAGCTCTCGGCTGATGAAGCACCTGAAACCCGTCTGGGCACATCTCTACGAGGGGGACTCCTCCTTCTGTGCCCAGCCAGGTCTCAGTAATACATGCCAGGTCTGTGCCCTCGTCTGTTATCAAGTCCCGGACGAGGGGAGCCTTGTGAACAACAGACCTGGCATTTAGCGACAGCAGCCTGAGATCAGGGTCCTGACTACTCGCGCCATCTGACCTTGGAGTGGGATTTGTAGGGCCGGAAGGAGGGATCTCTGTGATGTAGCGAACCCTCCTTCCCCGATGATGGCCAGCCCTAAAGTCCCCGCCATATCTGCCTCTCCCTGTTATGACCGCAATGCTCCGACCCTCTCCCGTGGATGTAGTCCCCCCAACCACCCCGGTGGCCCCCGCAAATCCCACCAGGTCCTCCGAATCATACATACTCATTCGCTCACTCAAACAATCCCCACGTAATAATTAAAAACACAAAAAATACAACAGTAATAATAATAAAAAGTGGGATCATTCATTCAATCTCATACATACTCCTAACATATCCCAAACACAGTAAGAAAAAAGATAAAAAGAAAAAAGGAGGAAAAAGAAATAGAATTGCGCATTGATTACGTTGTTAAAAAGCGAGTCCAGATAGAGCCAAATGGCCTTCCATAATTAAAGTAATTGAAATAGGTGTTGTGATTAGCGTCCAGTTATAGTCCGGAGAAGGTATATGGGGGGGTAGATCGTATTCCCCTCTTCTATTGGCCTGGATAAGTCCAAAGAGTTCGGAATAAATAAAGGGGATAGGAGGTCGTCTTCCACCTGTGCTGCTCCAAATAGAGTTCCCAGGATAATAGTGGTGGGTGATGTTGCTGATGGTACTGAAAGTCAAATAAAGCTGAGCTAGCAGGTCTGGAACCAGATGAAACTGAGATAGCAGGACCAAAGGCAGATGGAACTTAGCTAGCAAGTCTGGGTAACCAAACACCACAATCAGATGTGGCTGGAGGTTAAAAACCCACCATAAGGGGGCGCCAGATGGTACGTGGAAGACACAAGGCAGAGCCTCACCGAAGCAAAGGGAGGCAGGAAGTAAAATGCGTCCAGGGAGCCTCCTGACTGGGCAGGGATAAAGAAGGGAGGAGGCAATGCTGGGAGGCAATGCTAGCCTTTCTGAATAACAAAGGAAATTTCACAAGTTACTAAATATTAAGATATATTTACACTGAGTAAGAACTCGGTGCTAACTTTAGTTGTCTGCCCTTGAAAAAAGAACCATCTAATTTCCCAAAGTCCCATAGTTACTCTTTGGAGGCAAGATTGTTGATGCCTTATCCTAGATCAATCATTACTGAAGGTTGCCTGTCCTATTTGGCAATATTTGTTCAGTGACTAATAAAGATCAGCCTCCAGATATTCATATTATGATATCATCTCTCCAAGGTTAAACTTAATTCATTTTGCATTGTTTTGGTTTTTTTTTTACCAACAAGACAACATGGGTTTCTTTGACTGGAAATGAATTAAGTTCATAGTTCCTAAATATGAGATCTGACATTGTTCTTATTACAAAAAAGCAATTTATTTTCCAAAAGACTTACACTTCAAAGGTTATAGAAAAAAGTTCAAATATCAGTACTATCCATTTTTTTTCAATTACTGGGTTTTCTAACAACACTAGCTTTTAGACAGATAAGCAATGGTATCAGTTTTCTTATTCAACCATCTCCAGGTTTCCAACTGTTCATCTAAAAAAAAAAAGCAAATTTATTGTAATACACTGGACAGCTTTCAAACCAGCAGTTACAGCTTGTTTCTTATATTACCATGGAACATATCAAAAGGTATTTTATGAAAATATTTGGAAGTCTTTGATACGAAGGATTTGGAAGTTTTGATACAGTTGAGAAAGCCTGAGGACAGGCAGACAAACTTGTCAACCTATAATATAATATTATATACTATGTTAAGAAGGTGAAAGAAAAATAATTGCTATCAATTTACAAGAATTAAGTGCACTAAGCACTAGAAAACTTTGACGGCACACAATATTTTGAGTATTTTCTGTCAAAGGAAATGATTTTCATTTTAGCGAGTCTACACATTTATATGATAAGCAAATATATTTTCTTTAATTGACCAACCCATTCTGAAGTCTAAGCCTAAGCCTAAAGTATGGTTCATATTTTAATCCCACTGTTGATTCTGCTGAAAATTTGAAAAATTCATTTGCAGTGCTTCCATGAACAGAATGAACACTAGTCAAAATAAGTCCAGATACAACCAATCTGTCACTTGAAAAAAAAATCAAGGGTGTTGATATGTACAGGCAGGAATTGTACCAGAGGTGGGTTCCTACCAGTTCGCACCTATTCGGTAGAACCGGTTTGTCAAATCTACCAAACCGGTTAGAAGAGGTTCCACCAGTGGACCCGGAAAGCAGGCCACACCTACAGAAGAGGTTCCAAAATGTTTTGAAACCCACCACTGGTCCTTGGATAGGATTATTCTACACTATCATGCTCATATTTATAAAACTCAGTGCCTCTGTGAAAGGTAAGGATGACTACTGCGTTTGTGGTGCAATCAGAACATTGCATGTGTTGAAGTTGTTTTAACGCAAACCAAAGATGCCTTTTAAAAAACAAGTTTACATCATATTCTTATGCATGCCAGTGCTGTGTGTGAGGTAATTTAAGGTGGTTCTGACAAGTGTCGTCGGCATCTTCATATCCGGTCACATGGGCGGCAAGCCACTCCCATCCAGTCACATGGGCGGCAAGCCACTCCCACAAAGGAGGCCACACCCACAGAGTAGGTTCGAACAATTTTTGAAACCCACCACTGAATTGTACTTATGTTTTCCAAAATTTATGCAGGGGGCAAGTGCTTTCATATTATAGGAAATGTTGGGGAAGAAGTGTCTATTCTTTAAAGAGCTTAACAGTCTGGATAGTAGACAATGCAGTACAGCAGAATAAAAAAGAAAAAAACTGGGGGGAAATCACGAAATATAAACACATGGAAATAGAAGTAGAACTACTGTGGCAAAAGAAAGCAAAAATAGTACAAATAGTTATAGGATCCTTGGGACCAATCTCAAAACCTCTAGAGCCCTACTTAAATATCACTAGCACTGGCAAAATCAATTGCAAAAAGCACGTTTATAACCTTAACAATAACTTTAGCGCTATCAAACAATAAAATTAGCCTTGGCAAAGATCCAATAGGTGGATAAAAATGAAAAATCCATTCAAAACACCTGGCTGACTATGCAACAAACCATAATAACACAGATTTTCTCCCTGTTTACATAACAGTAACTTTACCTGCCAGGATGGTTGGTGACACAACTTTTTCTTTGGTAGTTCCTTCATTTGGATATTGTTTTCTGCCTGTTTGTCTGTATAATCCCTGCCTATCTGAGTGTTGGCTAATGGAGAAGACGTGTTCTGGGCTTTTTATTTCCTTTTTAACTTTGTCTAATGGTCTGCAAATATGGTTTATCTCTATGTGTTTATTGATGACTGGTATATATGAATGCCAAGCTTCCAGAAATTCCCTAATGTTTTTGGATTTGGATTTGTCCAAGATGCTACCAGTTTCCTAGTTGAAACTGAAGTTGAGTCTGTCCATGTGTTGTGGGATTAAGGAGTCTTCATCCTCAGAATACTAACTACTGCTTCTTAGTATTCATGGATATGTTCTGCATCTTCTGCCTCTCTATCTTACATAGAGGGAGCTACAATCGCTACAGTTTATGTCAGCGATGGTGAATCTTTTCGGCACTGAGTGCCAAAAAGGGAATGCATGCACATGCTTGTTTGGGTCACAACCCAGAAGAGGAGCTGCTCAGGGGGCATGTATGTACTAGAAAATGAACTTCCAGTTTCTAGCATGCACATGTGCGCTGGCCAGCTAGTCTTCTAGTTACTGGCACACATGTACATGTGACAATCACCTGGCCGACATGCATACTCCCACTGGAAAACAGTTCCTCCAGTTTCCAGTTTCCGGCACTGCTGCACACACGAAGGGCCAGCTGATCATCATACATGCATGCGTGCCAGAAACCTGGAAAAGGAATGGGTGATGGCACATTCCAGGCAACATGGCTCCACGTGCCACTTCATAGGCTTGCCATCACGGATATATGTTATAGATTTTCTTTCTTGGGCTACTGGGTCTTTTGGTTTGCTTAAGATATGGAGACCATTAGTCAGTTTGTGTGCTTTGGTGAATGCTTCATGGTTGTAATAATCTGATGGTTGTTTCTAAAATGATTATGAAGTATGGTAGTGTTCTCTTTTTCATAGTTTGTGTTAGTTGTGTTACAGTAGATTGAGTGGTGTATTTTTTGATAAAATTCCATAGACATGCAGTTTGTTGGAATAAGTTGTAGAGTTGTTGTCTCTTTCTTTCTTTCTTTTTTCTGGTGTTCCAGGCTACCACAGTGCATTTGTGTGCTTCTGAATAATGTTCTTACATGTTCTTCTTATGGGAAGTTAGGGTTGTTATTTTGGTAATGTTGTGTATTCGTTAGTGTGTGTTCCTAATTTGCCATCATTTCCTCTGCTGGTGATGAAGAGTAATGTGTTATTGTTTTCTTCTTTGTTGGAACAATCAACCATTACTTAGTCAAGTTTTATGGTCAATGGCAAATGAATTCTTAGGGATATTCTGATGTAGGAGAGCAGGCCAAAAAGATGGACTTTGTGAAAGGCATTTTGAAACTATAAGCTAGTTCTGGTAATAATTTTATCTCATTCCCTTGGAGAGTGGCCTCTCCAATGCAGTTTTCAAGTCTGGTATATAGGTGACCATTCCACCACAGCTGCTCTTCAACTTTTTTGGTTCACCGTGGCAAAATCCATCTCCCCCATACCTCAAATATTTGGAATTAGGCTTGTTCTGAAGCAACTGGAAGCAAGGCAAATGCAAAGAGACAGCATTGGTCTCAGCCTTCGATTGTGTTGGCTTTGTCCTTTGTGTTGCATTACACAACTAGGGAGCGGGCTCTGTAACTGGAATATGATTTGGTTATTTTGACTGAAATATTCTTACTGATGAGCATGTTGCATCAAAAAGTGATGAAATATTTATCCTTTCCAAAACAAATAAAAATGACTTTTTAATTATGGTCAATATTTGATGAGTAATGCTACAATGAACTGTAATAACATATTTATAGGCCAACTGTCATTTCTATTTGAAAGCCTCTCATAATTATAACTTCAGCACCACACTCGCTCCTCCCGCTCCAAGAGAGGAAACCAAGAATGGGGAAAAAGTTCTGTCTCTGTATTGCCTATAATTGCTAAACCAAGAACCAGGAGGCAATTGATTCAGACACATCAAAGTACATGCATGCTTCATCTCCAATCTGGCTTGCATTTGGCAGAGTATAAAAATACTACCGTCCATATATCGCAAGGGCTTTGCAAACTAATATCTTTACCTATCCAAAATTCATGGTGTGAGTTCCAGATATTGTTTCAGTATCTGATGCTTCCCAGTCATAGCTTTTTTATTTCCTGATGAAGCTATGAAATGCTTTATGATACAATAGAGTGCAAGAGATGTATAGAGATGTGACAGAATAGAACAAAACAAAACAGAACACTTACGTACTTGCTGTTCTCACTGCCTTTTAAAAGCAAACAGGAGATTATTAATGGAGGAATATCAGAGGTGGGTTGCTCCCAGTGGTGGGTTTCAAAAATTGTTTGAACCTACTCTGTGGGTGTGGCCTCCTTTGTGGGAGTGGCTTGCTGCCCATGTGACCAGATGGGAGTGGCTTGCTGCCCATGTGACCGGATATGAAGATGCCGACGACACTTGTCAGAACCACCTTAAATGACCTCACACACAGCACTGGAATGCATAAGAATATGATGTAAACTTGTTTTTTAAAAGGCATCTTTGGTTTGCCTTTTAAAAACTTCAACACATGCAATGTTCTGATTGCACCACAAATGCAGTAGTCATCCTTACCTTTCACAGAGGCACTGAGTTTTATAAATATGAGCATGATAGTGTAGAATAATCATATCCAAGGACCAGTGGTGGGTTTCAAAAAATTTTGGAATCTCTTCTGTAGGTGTGGCCTGCTTTCCGGGTCCACTGGTGAAACCTCTTCTAACCGGTTCAGTAGATTTGACAAACCGGTTCTACCAAATAGGTGCGAACTGGTAGGAACCCACCTCTGGTTGCTCCCAGTTCAACCTGGATCGGGAGAGCCAGTAGTGTCAGTGCTGGGAGGCTCCGCCCACCTGCCCAGATGCTTCTGTGCATGTACAGAAGCATCGCACATGCGCACAAGCGCATGCTTGCTCAAAAGCAAATCGGTAGTGGAAAAAAATGGAAACCCACCACTGAGATATAGCCTTGGTTTCACATATGAAATAATGAAATGTGAAAACTTGGGAAGTGAATCGGTAGAAACAATACTAATCCTAATGTAAAGTTGCTGAAAAAAAGAGACAATTCAAAAATATATATTTTTAAAAAAATTGGCAGAACTTTATATAAATGTATAGTGCAAATATACAGTACTTTAAATATTATTATGTTGGGTTCTGATCACCATATCATAAATCAAAGATCTGTAGAAGGTACCGAGAAAAATCAAATTATCAAGAACCTGGATGGGTCTCCCTATCAGAAATGATTACAATATATATGAAATGCAAGACAAGGAAAATATACCACAAAGTGAAATAAAATTATGGATGCTACTAAAGTAAGTTTTTCCCATCTTTTGAAATTTCCAGGACCAATACAATGAAATTAATCATTTGATGATTCAGAAAATATAAAACAACTATTTCACATAATACATACTTCAATTTAGGAGTTTATTACAATAAGAATCAGTAAGGACAATCACCTCAAACAGCTTTAAAAGGATGTTGAATTCATGCAGGTGTGTTGTCATGGAAAGGAATACTTTTCCCAAATATTCACAGCCTCAGTTTAAGGAATCCTAAGAATGTTCTATTCAGCAAATCATCCCACTCAATCTATTCTAACTTTGAAATGGTGCTTCAGTCATCAGTCTTCAAGCAGAAGGCTTCACATTTTCTTTGCCACAAACTTAATAGGAAGAACTACAATTGCTCATACCTGCTAATTTTAGCATCCTTTATAAAAGCAGAAAAGTAAAACAGTACATCATGAATAGAATAGAATAGGGAAAAAAGCTTCTTCCAATATGTTAAACACAAGAAAAGGGTTACGGAAACAATTGGTCCATTGCTGGGAGAAAGTGGCAAGAAGGTGACAAGCAACAGGAAGAAAGCAGAACTATTTAACTCAATTTTTTTGCATCTGTCTTTACACAAGGGGATAAAACAGTCCAACCTATCAAAAACAGCACCACAAAAATCAGATTAGGAACATAAATCGAAATAGGGGAAAAAATGGTAAGTGAGCACCTGTCTACCCTAGACAAGTTCAAATCACCAGGACCGGATGGATTACACCCCAGGGTTCTGAAGGAACTGGCAGACGAGATCTCAGAACCACTGAACTATATCTTTCAGAGATCCTGGAGCACTGGGGAACTACCAGAGGACTGGAAAAGAGCTGATGTGGTTCCCATCTTCAAAAAAGGAAAAAAAATAGATCCAGGAAACTATAGACCTATCAGCCTAACCCCAATACCAGGAAAGATTATAGAAAAGATAATCAAGTAACGAATTAGCGAACACCTAGAAGAAAACAAAATAATAGCCAAAAGCCAACATGGGTTTGTCAAAAACAGATCATGCCAGACTAATCTTATTGCATTCTTTGACAAAGTGACAAAATTAGTGGACCAGAGGAATGCCATCGATATAGTTTATTTGGACTTCAGTAAGGCATTTGATAAGGTAGACCATAACCTACTACTAGATAAAGCAGAAGAATGTGGGTTGGACAGCATCACCACCAGATGGCTTCATAACTGGCTGACCAACCGCACTCAACGTGTAGTCCTCAATGAAACTTCATCTACTTGGAGGGAAGTATGCAGTAGAGTATTCCAAGGCTCTGTTTTAGGCCCAGTACTCTTCAACATCTTGATCATTGATTTGGATGAGGCAGGAATAGCCAACACTCCAGAAGACAAGCTTAAGATACAGAAAGATCTTGACAAACTTGAACATTGGGCACCATCTAATAAAATGAAATTCAATAGTGAAAAGAGTAAGGTTCTACATTTAGGCAAGAAAAGCAAAATGCACAGGTACACTATAGATGGTACCTTGCTCAATAGTAGTAACTGTGAGAGGGATTTTGGAATCCTAGTGGACAACCATTTAAATATGAGCCAGCAGTGTGCAGCAGCTGCCAAAAAAAGCCAACACATTTCTAGGCTGCATAAACAGAGGGATAGAATCAAGATCACGTGAAGACCACTTTATAATGCCTTGGTAAGGACACACTTGGAATACTGCATTCAGTTTTGGTCGCCACAGTGTAAAAAAGATGTGGAGACTCTAGAAAGAATGCAGAGAAGAGCAACAAAGATGATTAGGGGACTGGAAGCTAAAAAATATGAGGAACGGTTGCAGGAACTGGGTATGTCTAGTTTAATGAAAATAAGGACTAGGGGAGACATGATAGCCATGTTCCAATATCTCAGGGGTTGCCACAAAGAAGAGGAAGTCAAACTATTCTCCAAAGCACCTGAGGGCAGAACAAGAAAATCAGGAGAGAAGCAACTTAGAACTGAAGAGAAATTTCCTGACAGTTAGAACAATTAATCAATGGAACAGAAGTTGCCTCCAGAAGTTGTGAATGCCCCAACACTGGAAGTCTTTAAGAAGATGTTAGATAGCCATTTGTCTGAAATGGTATTGGGTTTCCTGCCTAGGCAGGGGGTTGGACTGGAAGACCTCCAAGGTCCCTTCCAACTCTGCTATTGTATTATTGTAACCTGCAAGATTTCTTCCAGCTCTATTCTGATTGAATATATGTATATGTGTATGACTGTGTGTGGGGTGTGTGTGTGTATGTGTGTGTGGTATGTATATAGTCTGAAATCTTTTTTCTACAAGTAATATAGTTCGGAAAGACAAATTCACTGTCTTAAATTAGTTATTTCTTTCCTTGTATTGATAATTAGCACCAGACGGGATGGCTCTGAGTTACCTATTAACTCCCACCACTATGTTTAGCAGCACATTAAGGACAAAAATACATTAACAGCCCCACAGGGGAAGAAACTGCTTTCTTCTGTTTAGTTTAAAAATTTATCAGTTAAAGAAAACATCCATTGCATTAAATTATCAAGCCATTTTTTTTTGTTCAAAATGATATGTTTATATTTTGCCGTCTGTGTTTACATATGTATGTGTGTTTGTGTCTGTGTTGTGTTTGTGTGTAGTCCAAGAAGTTGCCAGGAGTCAACACTGACTTGAAGGGACAGACAAAAATGATCACAATACACACCTTCTAATACCAAAAAAAGGACAAGATTGCATTTGCGGTATTAGGAAATAATTTTATCATGCAATCTACTGAATTTATTTTGCTTTCATTTTGTCAGGCTTACATTGACAACAGGTAAAAATATTGCACCATGCTGCTATACTTCTGTGTTTTTTTAAAAATTTTCTCATAAATGTAAATAGTGGATCTCCTAGACCAGTGGTTCCCAAACTTGGCAACTTTAAGACTTGTGGACTTCAACTCCCAGAATTCTCCAGCCAGCAGAGCAGAGCTGGCTGGAGAATTCTGGGAGTTGAAGTCCACAAGTCTTAAAGTTGCCAAGTTTGGGAACCACTGTCCTAGACCTTCTGAGCTGGAGTAGAATCACACCATGCAGGATGGATAAAGATTCTTATACCAAGTAGCTCAATGACAAAGCACATATTTTGATTGTGCAGGATTCAGTCCTCAGCATTTCCTAGTTTTATATTCTCTCTTTTCTTTTCTTTTCCTCCTTTTTTGGGGGGGGGGGGGAGCAGGCTGGGTAGGCAGGAAAAGCCACTGTATAAGGAGAGGGCTAGAATAGGGGAGATAAAGTTAAAATTCAACCTATGCCATGGAAATGCATTGAGTCAGGGGTGGGTTCCAGTAGGCACTACTGATGGTTCGCTCATGTGTACGCCCCGCGCGTGCACCCACTTGATGTGCAGTGCGATTAAAATTATTCTGCACATTCGCAGAACCAAAAAACAAGATGGTGATGCCTATAGCACCACCAGAAGAACTGGTTTGGGGGTGTGGCAGGCCTGGGTCACTGCCAATTCCAGGCCACTAAACCACTACCCATTCGGCCAAACTGGTCTAAACCAGTAGGAACCCACCACTGCACTGAGTTACTGAGTAACTGCACCGAGTTACTATGAACTAGTTTTGCTTTCTTAGGATGTTGTTAGGTTAAAATTAAGGGAAATCCCATGCAAGCTTCCTTGAGCTCCTGGAGGAAATGTGAGATAAATATCAATTCAAATAAATATTCTCCTAGTGTTTCACTACTGTGTGAGTCCACTTCCTTGCCATTAAGAAGCTTGAGATACAGCTGTGGATGTTGTGTATATCAAATATATGAGAAACCATTCAACCAATCCTGCTGTTAGTAACAGTTGGTGAAATGCCAGGTGCAGCATAGTTTATTATTTCTTAATATGTGTTTCTTTAAATGTCTCATCAGGTGGCAATATCTGGCTAGTCTTATCCAGACTCGGAAGGTCAGCAGAGCTGGTGAGGATTTGGGTGGGATTTCTAGAAGGAATATCAAAGCAATGGCTAATGGTTGGAAATGCATTTATTTTTAAATGTAAAGAATTGAGTTGGAAAAAACTACTTCTATATTGTTGCCCAGAAGGAAGGAAGGAAGGAAGGAAGGAAGGAAGGAAGGAAGGAAGGAAGGAAGGAAGGAAGGAAGGAAGGAGGGAGGGAGGGAGGGAGGGAGGGAAGGAAGGAAGGAAGGAAGGAAGGAAGGAAGGGAGGGGGAGGGAGGGAAGGAAGGAAGGGGGAGGGAGGGAGGGAAGGAAGGAAGGAAGGAATAGAATAGAATAACAGAGTTGGAAGGGACTTTGGAGGTCTTCTAGTCCAACTCCATGCTTAGGTAACAAACCCTATACCATTTCAGACAACTGGTTATAGCTTTGACTAAATGGTACTTAGCAAATATCATTACTCTAAAGCCAAGTTTTAGGGAGCCTTTGAAATGCCTTTGAAACTCACTAAGAATTCCAAAAGATGATCAGTAGTGTCAGACAACTTTCTCTGAAAGACAGTTTTCACTAATTTTCAAATGTGCCTAGTAATATTAGTTAAGTTAGGTTAGCTCCATCCATATTAAAGTTCAGGAAACCCCTCAACACTTGTTTAGATCACCAGGCTTGGGAGTACCAGGGAACAGGTAACATTTTAAGCTGGCTTCCCTATTGTGTGTGGTTGCTGTAATTTTTAAAATATGTTTGATTCCTAATGATTGTCTATGTTTTTATAATGAATAGAATAAATAGAAAGTTGGAAGGGACCTTGGAGGCCTTCTAGTCCAACCCCCTGCTTAAGCAGGAAACCCTACACCACTTCAGACAAATGGTTATCCAACATCTTTGTATTGGGTCTCATTGTTTGCTTTTATATTGTGGTTTTATTGATATGCCACCCAAAGTCACTTCTAGTGAGATAGGCAATTATATAAATTTGATAGATAAGTAAAATGTGCAATTCTTTGAGATTTCTCTCTGTTTTGTGTCATGGATGCTCAGGCTTAAACTGCAATATGTTTATTTCTTTGCAGAAACAGCAAATCAACAACATGAAGTCCTGAGTTGGAGGAAGTTCCTAGCATAGAATTTGGAAAGGGAGGGCTTCTCCCTCCGTCCACTGTTGAGTTCTCAATCCCCAATGCCTGCAATTTGCATCACAATAAAACACATTTAAATGTGAAAGCCATTTGTTCGAACAAGAGTTGTTTTGCCATGTGATGCCCCATCATGCCATGCCATGCCACGTTATACAACCATATAAGCACGGGAAGACGTGGCTAGAGAGAAAGAGTTAACCACTCCCATTCTCATTCTTGTATCAATATCCAAGTCTCACTCTACCCTTCTTGCTTGTGAGTTAGCATAACAACTAAACAAAATTGCACTGTAGGTTACTTGTAGATGGGGCAGAGATTTTCACCTGGATTTCTCCTCCAAAAGCTTGCTCTTTAAAAGAAAGGGTCCTGGAGACATTTATTCACTGATACTCCAAATGTATCCAAATTCATGAGGAGGTGTTGTTGTTTTTTACAGATTCAGCAGAAAAGATTTTTATATATTTATTAGTTAAGAATTTTCTTCTACATTAGGCATATAAGATAAAGGTAAAGGTTCCCCTCGCACATATGTGCTAGTCGTTCCTGTCTCTAGGGGACGGTGCTCATCTCCATTTCAAATCCGAAGAGCCAGCATTGTCCAAAGACATCTCCGTGGTCATGTGGCCAGCATGACTAAATGCTGAAGGCACACGGAATGCTGTTACCTTCTCACCAAAGGTGTTCCCTATTTTTCTACTTGCATTTTTACATGGTTTTGAACTGCTAGGTTGGCAGAAGCTGGGACAAGTAATGGAGCTCACTCTGTTATGCGGCACTAGGGATTCTGCCGAACTGCTGATCTTTCTGATCGACAAGCTTAGCGTCTTAGCCACTAAGCCACCATGTCCTAATTAGGATATAACTAGTTAGCATATAACTAGTAGTAAATAATCTATCTTGGATCAACCCCAATGCTTTTTTGTTTTAAATTTTGTCTTGTTTCACTTTGCAAAGTATTTGGAAAGTGAGATAGTATGAGATGAAAGGACAAATGGTTTAATTAAAGGAACAAAGACGTGTTATACAGTATCTACTTCCTTTCACGATAACGTCTGCGTGCATCTGAAATCAACACTTAAAGCCTTCTGACAGAATTTTTCTGCACTTTACTGTTCATCAGGAAATAGCAGAAATGTGTCATGTGAGAATTTACATTTATGAAGATCTTTTAATGATTTATAATTTATCTTCCATTCACTAGGTCCCAGAAAACAGTATTCCTGACCCATTGTAATTCAAGCATTATTTACTGAGTTGACAGAAACAATGTTCTGTCTCTCATTCACTATCTTCAAAACATTATTATATTATTATATTATATTATATTATATTATATTATATTATATTATATTATATTATATTATATTATATTATATTATATTATATTATATTATATTATATTATATTATATTATATTATATTATATTATATTATATTATATTATATTATATTATATTATATTATATTATATTATATTATATTATATTATATTATATTATATTATATTATATTATATTATATTATATTAATTATATTATATTATATTATATTATATTATGTACATATTATATTCAAAGCTTTAGCAGAAACTATGTCTGGTTTAATTTCTCACAGAACATGGAGAAAGTAAAAGAAAGAAGTAATACCTGTACACAAAGCTCTGGAAATCATTACTGAAAATAACACTGACTTCATCAGGACTTACTTCTACATCAGTCTTGGGGATTCAAATAATACTCATATTTTAAATATACATTTAAAGGGTTATATAGAAGTAGGAGCTCATTGTAAAATATATAATGCCATATTTTGATGCATGAATAATCATTTTAAAGTTTAATCTCTGAGATAATAATGATTAATACTACAATATTGTTTTGTAGATTTAATACAAGTTTTTGGTTCCTATCTTCCATAGCCCCCATTCACCCCTTTCTTCTTGAAATATCTATAGCTTTCAGCACTAATTTCAGATTCCCGTGTACTAATGTTATAATGGAGATTTCTCCACCTCCCTGATTTTGATTTTTTGATACTTACTGAGGTATAGATAGGGATCTTGCAAGCATAGTTCTTAATTTTTGCAACCTGGTCAGAAGGTGTATATTACCTGTTTTATTTACACACACACACACACACACACACACACACACACACACACACACACCTATTGCCGCTCTTAGGCCTATAGCAATCTGCCTCCCATAATCAGTTTTAGATCTTGGCACATTAACATTAACAAACCAGGTTTGCACGAAGGACCTATTTGCCTTCTGCAGTGGAAAAAAAATGAACGTAAATACACCAGTGCCAAATTATGAACATATTTATTTATACAACAAAGTACACCAATTTCCCTGCCTTAACTCAGAGAGACTTTTGCCAATTAAGGCAAACGTAACATTGTGAGGTTCATGTTCTATTTAGCGTTCTCTTCTAGCCTCTAAACGCAGCATTTGGAAAGGATTGGGCAGAGTTGAAGGCTGCCCTTGAGCTTGTACATGTTTTTTACATTATTTTTCTTTATCTGTAGTTCTGTATTGGAAAAAGTTTAAGGGATATAAAACAAAATGGGGGAAGGGGGCAGAAATCTAACAGGACCTGTAGGAGATAAGCTAAAGGAATGATGAAGTAAAAAAAAACAGGAAAACATATAATAAAGCTTATTTCTGATAAGTATAGAGTTGACTGAAGGTCACACATATCAATATCAAAATAATGTAAATGAGAAGAATAGCAGAATTGATATGTAAACATTTTAAACTAAAGGGGAAAACAATAGAGGAATGTTGAGGAAAGAGTCAAGGGCTGGCTTTTCAAAGGAAGTTTTAAAAATGAACTGAAATAAAAAGATGCAAAGGGAAGCAGTGGGAGAAACAATTCAAAGTAAAATGGGCAAGAAAGAAAAATAAAGAGAAACATAATACCCTTAAAACATAGCAACCCAGGTATTTTGGAAAGAAAATTCAAGACTGAAATGAATAAAAATTAAACATCAAATCAAAGAATAGAGTTATTTTAGGGCAAGGAAAAACGTCCATTTAAAAGTCAAATTTTGAGCTGGTTCTTGGATTTGGGTTTGACATTTAGGAAAAGAATGGATTCTGTGTCTCTCCAAAGCTATTTTCAAGGCATAATTGTTCTAAACTAAAAAAAAACAAACCTTTATATTTCAGCTATATATTCCATGTGCAACCTTGTAAAGCAAAATTGTTGCTTTAAATCATGCACAGAAATCATGAATATACTTACAACACACATTTCAGATTATTTTCATCAGGTTTTTATCACGTTAAGATAAAGGTGACTCTATCAAATATTCAGTGAGAGTATCTAAATAATACTCAGAGAGAAGACAGAACTGGATTAAGACCAATAAACTGAAAATCAGTGTACACAACATTCAGTTTATTGTGTAGCCTTCACAATTTAATGGATTAGGTTGCATGATTCTCATTCATCGGGTGCTAAGGTGTTCTTAAATCTGAACCTGTTTTGGGAGCAATTCTCATTAGTTATAACTGAAATAAACAAAAATAACTTGTTGCATGTATACATGGATTAATAATATCCCAATAATATTGCTACAATAAAGTGTCCATAACACTGCTTTCATGATTTCTTCAGAAAATGTAGCTAAAACAGTATAATATACTGAGATTACTGATTATCTAATGAAGTTAGATATTATCTGATGAAGTTATCTAATGAAATGGATGTATTTATCAGTTTGGAAAAAATGGGCTGCAAATCCATTTCTTTAATATAATCCACTTTGCCCCTTCAAACACTAAATGCTTTAACATAACATTATTTATTATGTAACTACTGACATAGAAAGGTAGGAAGACAGAAGTATTATCCAGTGAGAGCAGCCTCCAAACCAGACTGAAATGAATTGTAAACTGTAACCTGTCCAGTATGAGCACAATAAAGGAGTAATTCAAGCAGTGAGTGTGAATATACCTTTTCTGAAAGCGGCTTTTTACATTCACTACAACTACTGTATAATCGAATAGGTTGAAAGTTATAGCAATAAATCTCATTAAAACTTTGATGAAATATTCCATTCTACTGATGTTGATACATCCGTTACGACTTATGATTGTGGTATTAGAAATGTAGGGCCTTATTAAACCATTTGAGATTGTTTCAATATTCTTACTTGCCTCCTTTCCCTCCAGAATTCTAGGTATTCAGAACTATTGCTTGTGAGATATTGCCATCAGATGTTGAAAGAGAGAGTTGACACCTCCTACTATGACCACAGGGTGAGAACATCCATGTAGGATACCTTACAGGATGAGATGGAAGAAACAAAGGAGGGTTTTAGAGATCAATGATTATCACAATGTAAAATACAGTGGGGTGGTTGGAAATTAATGGCACTTGCAATTAACTCCAATTAAAGTGGTTAGAATGCAGCATTTTATGCAAACTCTGCCCATAGACAGGAGTTTGATCCTGACCAGCTCAAAGTTGACTCAGCTTTCCATCTTTCCAAGGTCGGTAAAATAAGGACGCAGATAGTTAAGGGCATTATACTGAGTCTGTAAATTGCTTAGAGTGCGCTATGAAATACTATGAAACACTATATAAGTATAAGAGCTATTGCTATTGCTAACTTTCAAGGAGGACTCCATGAGAATAATGAGCTACTTAGTTTGCCAGAGTTCTTAAATTTGGTACAGTATTTAAAACTTATCTATACTTGGTGTACTTTTAGTGAAACATTTGGACTGGCTTGTAGATATATTTGGCTTTTATCTGACTTTGTTTCCAAGTTAACTTGGATCTGAGACTTGTACATTTTGGCTAACTAAAGTACACAACTGCTTTAAGATAATTTTTCTACTTAAACATGTACTTGTGTATTATACTTTGGAAGGAATCCTGGCTATCAACGCTCCAAGCAGCCTTGACTGAGATACTGTTGGTGATATTTATGGTAAATTGCAGCTGCAGTGCTTGGAGCAGCATTGCCAGATGGTGGTAAGGAAAGCAACATGCTCTAAATTTCATTCCCCTGGCGGTGCATAGGCTGGTATCAATCCATTTGGTAGATAATATGCAAACACTACAAATATCCAGGGGAGGGGGGGAGGGGGTTAGTCTTATAAAATTAATGTAAGTTCCAATCCCAACAGAGATTTGAAATAGCAATATCAGTAGCACTTACACTTATATACCACTTCATAATGCATTTACAGCCCTCTCTAAGTGGTTTACAGAGTCAGCCTATTGCCCCCAACAATCTAGGTCCTCATTTTACCCAACTCAGAAGGATGGAAGCCTGAGTCAAACTTTGAGATTTGAACTGCTGAATTGCAGCTAGAAGTCAGCTGAAATAGGCTGCAGTACTGCACTCTAACCACTGCACCACCTCGGCTCTCTCTCTATAAAAGGTATATAGGATTGTGATATCATTGAACCTTGATTAGAGAGAGTCAGCCGGTTGCTAAACCTGTAGGATCACACCCCTGAGTAAAACCACACTCAGAAGCACATAGAGAAAGCAGTTCACTTCCCAAAACAGTATAGAAATTTCCAACAGAAGTTCTGTACAGATACAGAACCCAGATGTGTGAAAGAAAGAGATCAAAAATATGTCTCATTGCTTACCTAAAATATAGGGACAACTGAAATATATTTAATATTTATCAGCACAAATACACAGACACACAGACACACACACACATACACACACAGATATATATATACATACATATATACATATATATACATACATATATATATATATATATAAAGTCACAACCCCTGGTATGCCCAAAATATGGGAGGAAGGTCACACTTCCATTCTCTGCCTTCGGCTCGTCACAAGAGACCATCCAGACAGAAACCCAATTTTTTTTCTGTTGCCTTTATCAGCACAAATTTATCAGCACAAATATAACATACATACACACACACACACACACACACACACACACACAGGTTTGATTCCCAGCAAGGGTATGGCTAGCTGATGAGAGCTAAATAGCTTGAAATAGATCTATACTAGTCTCTCTTTATTTATTTATCAGC